>NC_090891.1:28574200-28581700 GCF_036669925.1 Montipora capricornis | reverse complement strand
TTGCGAGGTTTTTGCTACGTTCAATTTTGTTATTCTACGTTTGACTGCACAAATAAATCGCAAAATCGCAAAATCGAAAGTGACATGACTCTTGAGGTTGACCATTGTTTCTGCAAAGTCAAAACTTTACTCTCCAAGACGAGGTTATTTATCACCGGGTAATTCCATCGTTTTCGAAATAGCAGCTACTTTATTATTCATCGGCGTCACAATTTTTTTGGTGATTTTGGGGCTCATTTTGTTGAAACTCAAGCACGCTTCCAACAGACCTGTTTATTTGCGTGAACCCTTCCTGTTTACAGAGCACTACTATAAAAATCCTTCCGTATCACATTTCAAGCCAGGTATGCAAGCTCGAAACTTCATTACACAACATGATATTAAAGTGCCCCAAACCCTTCCAGTTGTTTTTTTGGGGGTAGATTTTCATATCTTTCAAGAAGTCATTTTTGGAATATTTTTTTTTTAAATATTGAATCCTGACTTTTTTACGAGCGCTAAAAGTGAAGGCAGTCGTGACTACTTTTTCACCTGTCGTTCGCATTAGTCCCATACTCGGCTAAATGTGTCCATTTATCGAGCGTGACGTAAGAAAAGGACATCGTGCAAGCTTGAGTTGCTGGAATGTCCTTTTCTTACGTCACAGCTAAAAAAGTGTCAAATATCGGACGCTTCTCATTGGCTCGTTCCTAATAAGCCCATGAGACAATAATTTGTCCAGCGGGGCTTATAGCGCGCAAAAAATTAGAAATTTCAGTAACTTCAAGCGCTCGCAAGAAAATCAGGATTCAATGTTTTTACAAAAAAAATTGCGAAAATGAGGTCTTGACAGATATGAAAATATACCAATAACATAACAAGTTGAAGGGCTAGGGGCACTTTAAAATTCACAAAGGCAGAAAATATCACGAAATCCTTCTCGAGCGTTAAATTTATTGAAACAAACAACATATTTGCTTTTGTAAATACTAGTCATTTTTACTGAGCGAATATTATGGACGTTTGATATATTGGTTTAGAACTTTCCTTGCCTCATCTATTTTTTGAGTCTGCATATTTTTATCAGCTTGATTAATGTATCCTCTTTTTGAAAGCTTGTATCATTTGGCACTTATTATCCACTTAACTGTTTCCTTCTGAAGACAGTATCTTTTATAATTTTTTCAGTGATGTATGGTTTAGAATTTATTGATGTCATTGCAGGTTGATTTAATCTTTTTTCAACATCATCATAATTTTCTATTTTTAGATCATCCAAAATGGAATTAGCTTCGTCTGCTTCATCTAAAGCACCAACGTCTTCAATATCTTCTTCTTCATATTCTGGAGGTAAATCAGGTTCTTCAGGAAAATATTGAGTATCAATATTATATTATTTTATGTCAAATATGCGGACCTCTTAGGAAACGCAGTCTTATTCTGATTTGCCCATTGCGATCCAATTTAGTTTTTCGGTGGTTATCTCGTACAGACACGGCCAGATGAGGCAGTTTGTTGTTAGGTTTGTTCCTGAACAGACGATTACATTTTCGCCTGCGCAATAATGGTATTTAAACTGTTGTTTCTACTTTCACTCGTTCTTGGATCGGTGTTTCTCGACGCCATTGGTTTAGTTGAGTACGAAGATGAAATTTCATCACTGGATAAGCTTGAATGGGGTTTTGCAGAAAGTAGTGTTTTTATCAGAGCTGTTTATCGCAGTAAATATCTGAAACGGAGAATTATGTACAGCTATGGTCATCCTGAATCATTCAACCCTGCTGTTATAACGAGCCAAGAAGCGCATATGATTTATGGTAACATGAACAAGGAAGCTGGCTCCTCACAAGCTACTGGTCTTGTCAAGAAGAAAAGGTCGACTTTTCCTACGCTCGACGATGACACAAACAAGATTTAGCAATCTGACAATACTTAATACCCACAAACAGAGAACAGACAAACTTTGTCTTATAGATGTTGCCAATGAGTTTGCAGCTCTCAATGAAAATCGAAAAAGCAACTTTGGCACCTTCAAAGAATCGGACTTAAAAAATGTCCGAGTGACACTCATCCGTTGCGTCTGTTGGGTTTAGCTTAGAAGTTAGTCTATTCATTTAAATTTGGTCAAACGTGAAGGCCAGTTTGTTACTCGTTGTTTTATAAGAATTAAAAATTAACTTCACTTTTGGCAGTTTTAGGTCCATTTATAGCCATTTCAGAAGAGTTTAATTTCAAATTTTCCCGGGGGAGCATGCCCCCGGACCCCTCTAGTTAGCTCACGCTAACGCGGTCGCATTAGCCCCCCCCACTTGAAAATCCGCTCCGCGGGCCCTGATTAAGGCTACCGCCTCGTCAGCTTCGCGCGCGTCTTCGCTCGACTGACTCGTTGGCAAATACAATCTGGAACCTCATCTTCAATATTAATTCCATAATCAGGGAAATCTGTTTTTCTCATTCTTGGTCTTTCTGCAGGTACTGGAAAGCATCCTGTTTTGGGGCAATTGGGTTTAGTCTTTATTTGGAGTTGTTTTGTTTTCTGTCTTTGTTTCTTTAGTTACTGGGTTGCTAGCCTGATGGCAATCCCAGTCGGAAAATGGGAGGAATTTAGTCGTTTTCCTATTCTTTTTTTCCTTTCCGTGTCAGGTTAAGTCTTTCCTATCCCTCCCCTGCTAAGTAGTGTCTTTGTGAGTAGAGTCTTCTGGGCGTATGTGTGGTCGGTTCTCTGGGGGTAGTAGAAATGCGTAAATACTGTAGAATATTTAATTAACCTGAAATGGCGTCGAAAGTCATTATCACTCGAGTAGCGTTTTGGTGGATCTTTAAACAAAATATACACACGGTTCAACATCCTGCAACATTTGTTGCTCAACAAATGTTGAACCATGTTGCACAGACGTGTTGAACGGAACAGAGCTGATCTCTATTTTTGTTCAACATCGTTCAACAACGTTCAACGTGTTGAATGGCATATTTCAACATTCAACATGACACGACACACTGTTCAACATTTGTTGAGAAACGGCTGCAACATTTGTTAATCAACAAATGTTGAACCGTGTATAACCGACTTCATGGAGCTCAATAATGGAAATTCAATTGTATAAACAAGACAGGCGTGAAAAAGAAATAACTGGAATCTTCAAAGCGACAAGTAATGGTCTTCGACAACAATTGCATCTTTCTCTGTCGGATATCACAAAGTAAGCTTTATTTCTAATGTTATTTGGCTAACTGTGGTGTTATGTTTAGCACTGAAACCAAATGGCAAATTCTGTATGGGTTTAAAAGGAATCGAACGCCTTGAATGCATCACAGTGTTTACTGAAGTCGCATCTGAGTTGTCTGACAATTTACTTTTATTTTGTACTCAACTCTGCACAGTCTTCAGGTAAAAAGAAAATGGAAATGTGACAGTGAAGAATTATTTAAAAGAAAGTTTGTTGTCTCTTTTGTGCTTCATTATTCATGGTCAAGGTTCTTCCAAAAAGGGATTGATCCTGAACTGTGAGACTGAAATTTATTTAATTGCTGTTGTGTTTCTTGTTTGCACGCACGCAGTTAAAATAGGAAGGGTTTTTTAGCCTCTATTAGCAAATATTTTCGTTTTTTCAAAAACTTTTAAAGCTTCTGGAATGGAATATAATTTGTAATTTAATATTGTTTGTCAAAAATGTGCATAAGAAACTTGAAATAAACATCGCCACGCGCACAAGGAATTTGGTCGCTGATTTACCTCTTCGTCGAGTTCTGGTTAATATTTTATTAACTGTGGTGTTATGTACAACACTTAAACCAAACGGCAGATTCTCCGGTAAATTTTTCCAGAGACGGAATCGAACACCTTGAGTAGTCTGTGTTTACAATTTTCTGGCTAGCTATAATTTTATTTATTTGTACTCAACTCAGGTAAAAAACAATTTGACATTTGATTAATTCTTGTTAGTCAAGAATTTTTTGAAAGAAAGCTTGTCCATTTTTTGCTTCATTATTGAAAGAAATGGAAAGCAACTGATTAAGTGCCTAGTCGTTCTAGCGCTGAAACACTAATTGGGGACACTGTAAACTGATATTAACAATTAAGGTAATTCCTCATAAAGAAAAGTTGTCGAAGGATTTTCTGGAAACTTTCCCTGAATGTTCCCTATTAACCCCTGTTTTGAGAACTACAGAGATAGAATGGGCCAATCTTACCCCATTGATGCCTGTACTGATACTAAGCAAGCGCGTAATTTCATCAGCTCAGGGTACACTTTGCGGTAGCTAAACGACAGGGTTTTTAAAGTAACACTTAAAAAAACTCCTGATAGGTAGAAAGTCTACAGCGTATGAAACACTGTCTTATATAGTTCACGGAAAAATCACTCAACTTAAAACGACGTCGACTCAAAACGGTTCTCCAGTCTTTGTTTCCGCAAGATCATAATTTACATATCTGGGTAAGGTGCTTTGTACACCAAAATTATGCAATTAAAAAATATAGGTCACCGTGCTCGTTTAAGAGTAAAACACCATCGTACCTGTCTATCTTGATTATCGTAGATCGAAACAACAAAATTCGCCTTGTTCTCGGAATGCGCGTGCTTATTCGCAGAGTTATGGGTCATTCACAACTTTTCTAACGGAGTTTGAGAACTGATTCAGTGAGTATGGTCGACTTAAGCCATATCTACGATGTTGCAAATTGACCAATTTATAAATATTGACACACTATATGCACCGTACAGAATGCGCAGTGCAATACTGAGGAATCACCTTAACGCAAATCAATTCAAATGTTCAGGAGAGGGGAAAATCAGAGTACCAGGAGAAAAATCTCTCGGTGCAGAGTAGAGAACCAACAAACTCAACCCACATATGACGCCCAGTCTGGGAATCGAACTCGAGCCACATTGGTGTGAGGCGAGTGCTCTCATCACTGCGCCATCCCTGCACCCCAAATCATGGAATTATATCATTTTGAGTGACACAGCCCCTTTAAAGAACAAACGAATGAGTTTCACTCAAGAGCGTGTTTTGTTATCTATGAACTGAGTTTATTACCAAAGCTTAAAAAATTAAAAGACCTCAAAACGGAACACGACATTACAAAATAATTCAACGGGTCAACGTGTGAGCCAAAGGGCCATTGCTGGCATGACGTCTGGGTGACCCCTTAAATGGTCTACATCACCCCCTCCCTCCCCCCCCCCCACTTTAAAAAAATTACTGGAACGCTGCAGTTCAATACCAGCCAACGCAGTGCCTTCTGTTTTTGTGTATACTGTGTGTAACACCTACCACAGGCAGCCCAGTTTATGCTCATGAAGCGTCTAGTTTTACTTAATTTCTGCTCTGGTACCTGCAGAAGCTGCCCTCATTCGCCTTTTTGTAGTCCGAGGTGTGTTTAAATTACTCAATGCAACATCATCTAATTTGGTTTGAATACTTTTTGAAAAGATTTTTGACCTGTTTTTTTTCTAAGATCACGCTTTAAAATAGTTTCGTGAATGTAATTAATTTTATCTAATTCAGTTTTTCTCTTTGCAAGTCCTCTCCACTTGAGTAAAAATCATAATATAAAAACAGCAGAAGAACAAACAGTTGAACTGAAAATTATCTACAATTATATATAATGAAAATAATAAATTATAATTGTAAAGATGATTGTATCGCAAATTATAAACAGTTCGAATCCATAAATTCATGTCTGACAGGTGCTTTCGAATGTTGGTTTGTGCTCCTAGTGGTGCTGGTAAAACTAATTTATTCCTTGATATGATATACAGGTTACCATAAATGATAAGATATTCCTATATGCCAAAAATTTAGAACACTGATAAAACAATCCGTCGAAATTCAACACACTACTATGTATTTTCGATTTCCCGTCTCAAAACGAATAAAATCTCTTATGTAGAGAGCTGAATATAGCAAAAAATGTTTATAAAAAGGCAACAGAGGAACCATACAGTTTTTTATAGATTGATAAACCTCGGAAATTCATAACTAAAATTTCAATGAACCATTATAATATAATATAATTGTATATAAATAGGTTATTCAAATGGATAATGTGAAACAAGAAGAAAACTGTGTTTTCAAATGGATTATTATCTAGTAAAATTTATGATAACCAAATTTCTGGAAAAGGTGAAGGTTGTGATCCTGGCATTGGGATTAAATTAACAGATAATGGTGATTATGAAATACAACAAAACGGTTCACCAATATTGGCGAGGCTGTGGGTAATTCAGATGATATTACAAAACATCAGCTTCAGGTAGCAACAGATAAATTAAATGGTACTTCACCAGTAATTATGAGCGCCAAGATGGCTGCCACGTTTATTACTGCTCCTAGCTTTTTTATCTTGTTACGACTATTCATGACTCTCTACGCCTTGATTTGCATCCTGTTACTTTCTGATGATAATACCTTGCCTTTGGTTTTTGTTAAGTCGGTGAACTCTGATCTTTCGGTGCGTTATGGCCGGTATCATCGATCCTATCACGAACCGCGGCTGCGACCTGTTTCTTCTTGGCTACGTCTGTATTCATCTTCCTTGGAAGAGAGACTTGACCGTATTTATGGACATTGAGAAAAATTCTGGTCCTCTCCGTACCACTAATCAAGACTACAACGCGTCAAATCAAGACCACAACGCGTTTATGACTGGTCATCGCTTCTCTCAAGATGGGTCAGCTTCGACAACATATTTCACTGATATTTAGACCATCATTTCTCATCACGACGTTTTATTTATTCCAGAGCTGATTTATTTAAGATTCGCTTTGAATCATTTGATGTGAGGCCAGTTATTGAACAACTGTCTCAACTAAAAAAATCTTCCTTACTGAGATATCGTGGTAAACGGTCCGGTACGGTGAAGGATTACCACAATTGTTTGAATTCTTCATTGCCGTGCTTTCATGTAGTCACTACATAACATCTTCACGGCCTATCATACAACGAGGTCGCACCTTAATTCCTGTTCCACTAATAACAGATGTCCGACCAACTGTCCGATTGTCCATTTGCGGTCCTGTTGCTCTTTCATTGCTCAACGTACACTCTGTAAAGAATAAACGTTTTGTCATCAAGGACCATGTTGTGGACAAGAACATTGACATTTTGGCTGTTACAGAAACTTGGCTCCAACCAAGTAATGCTAATGATCACGTTATTAGTGATCTTACACCAACTGGATATTCGTTTCATCATGCTCCTAGACCGACAAGAGGCGGTGTTGTTGGAGTTTTATTAAAGAATACCTTTGCTATTTCTAAATCAACGAATTCTTCACATCAATTCCAATCATTTAAGTTTATGGATATGCAAATCAGGACTCCAACGACCAGCTGCAGGAACTTTTGCATTGTTATTATCTATCGCCCTCCTCCTTTGTCAAATCGTAATTACTTCACCACTCTTTTTCTGGTGACAACAGTGCTGATAAAACTTCCCAAGATTTCTGGCTCTTATTGATTCGTTTAATTTGAAGCAACATGTATTGTCACCGACTCATCGTGCTGGTCACACACT
>NC_090891.1:28559200-28569200 GCF_036669925.1 Montipora capricornis | reverse complement strand
TCAGCATAACATCTTAATTTGGGGGGTATAAAGTTTAGTATCTTAAAATCCTTCAGCCGTGCATTAGCCCTTTCGACGTGAATTCTGCATTTTGCAATGTTTTTAGTGTGCCCTTATCTCACTGGCAGTGAATTTTCCATTCTCTAAGAAGGGAGGAATATTTACGGAAACACCCTTTGGGACAATGTCCTGAATCAAGAACCCCTTGTCTGCAAGGATCAGGTCACCATTTGCCATATGGTTCATTAGACCTGACTGTTTGACAATTTCCTTATCCGAAATTGATCCTGGATACAGTTTACTTACATATGTTATAACTGCATTGGGCGCCCCCCGACTAAAACTTTAAAAGAATTCATGCCCCGGTAGCTTGAATATGTCTCATTCTGTTGACTCATAAGACTGGGTGCTGCGATTTCAATATCTGTACAGTCAATGACTATTCTACAGCTAGTAAACATTGAAAAGGACGAAGGAGAGCATAATTTGTTTTTCTCCCTAGAAGGGATAGTGGTCATCATCAAATAAGATATCGTGTAAAACATGAATAAATGTTGTAACTACATTTGAAATGGTAGCAACACTACAAGAGAATAACTGAGCTATGTGGAGATTAGTATAGTTTTGTCTCAGTTTCATGAGGGGTGATTAAAATTTGATCTTCAAAAATAATTGACTCCACTCTCCAACCTGCATAGTATGACAAAGAATCCTTAAATCTAGAGGCATAATTTACCACAATCTGGAAAACCTCTTTTTGTTGGTAGTCCAGTTTCCATACGAAGAATATCTGTGGTAAGAGTTGATGCAGAATAATGTGTTCTCTGGTACTGTGCAGTTTCTCTCTGCTGCTCAAGTTCCCTCTTTGCAAGGTCAAGTTCGGCTTCAAGAATAACCTGGTTTGTTGAGGGTTTTTCTTGCAAGGGAGGTGCCTCCTCTTCCATTTTGTCCCGAATGGCCTGCACCATGTCATGTACACTGCTGTGTGTAGTACTACTCTGTTTTTTTCTTTTTTTTCGAGGAAATCCTTCTGATGGAAACAACTTGTCAGCATTACGTGTGTAAATTTCTGGGCCGGCACTCTTTTTCCCATCTCTGAAGTGACAACTGCATATTCTGGAGTGATTCCCTGGTTCCCTGTCTTTTCTTCTGTAAGTTTATATAAAAAAAATAAGCTCACTAAGTAGAACTAGTTAGTCACTTTTACAGTGTGCGACATCTAAAGCTATTATAAACGAGTGTTCTAATATTGTTTATTTAAAATTAGCAACAGTATCGCCTACAAAATGATGAACTAGAACAAAGTAAAATTCCCCTTCGTCAAACTGCCAAGGGAAATGATATTTCTTCTTTTGAGAATGCAGTCGTTCGTGATGAACTGTAGTAAACAGTTTCCAAGTTAAAGCAGTTAAAGCATGAATGAATATGAATGTATGTATTTATAGTCTACTGAGTTTTTCAAGCATATCATGGGAGTAATTCACTGATCACAGCTGTTTTTCCTTTTCACCAGAACAAATGCAGAATATTATTTAAGATACTATCGCAAAGACTTTGTGAGATACCAGTCCTTGAAAGAAATCACAGATCAAAACACAAGAGCAAAACACCAAAACGCGCGCGAAAGCGCCACTTAATTGATAACGAGCTATGAAAATGTAGCGATTTAAATAAAAATTGTCTCACCTTACCTTACTTTAGTTGAGTGTTTTTTTCCCTCCTGTGTGGTCTTTGAGCCGATTTACGACCATTCCTGTTTCTTTTTGAGAAACCGGTTTGATGACGTAGACGAATATAGACGGAGCAAACCGTCGTTTTGAATTATTGATGGTCGTCCCCGAAATTGTCAGAGCGTTAGAATTCTAATTGTTATCGGCCCTAACAACACGTCGTGTGCTCTGTTTTTTGAGGAATTTTCTAGACTGCTAGAACATGTTTTATCTGAGCCCTTAGCTAGTCTTATGATTGCTGGGGATCTAAACTTTCATATGGAGAATTCTAACAAAGCCCTTACTAGGCAGTTCATTGAAATTCTTGAAACCTTTGATCTCAAACAGCATGTCTTTTCTCCTACTCATGCAAGTGGCCACACCCTAAATCTGCTAATAATAACAAGATTAACTCAGGAACTTGTAAGAAATGTTAAGATCCATAACCCGATGGTCTCTGATCATCTTGCAGTATTCTGTAATTTTTCTCTCAAAAAAAACTAAGTTCAGGAAGAAAGCCATTAGCACTAGAAAATTGTGCTCCTTGGGTATTGACTCCTTTCGCGAACGAACATGTTCGTAATTGTTCTCTAGTTCAAGAAGAAGAAGCCATTGACTTTGAATAGTGCAGTTGCTCAATATGATAATCGTCTCCGATTGTTTTTGGATCAATACGCCCCCGCTAAAAAGCGTTTGTTGACAATAAGACCTTTTACACCGTGGTATTCGCCAATAGTTGCTACTACTGAAAAACGGAAAATACGTCGCTTAGAGAGAAAATGACGGAAAGACACGCCTACAGAGTGATAGGGAAGCGTACCAGTATCAGTGTTGTGTTGTCAACGAGTTGATTAGTTCACTGATATCTACTTATTACACGTCATTAATGAATGAGCATTCCTCGGATCAAAGAGTGCTGTTTAGAACTGTAAACAAGCTTATGCAGAAATCTCATGAGACACGATATCGATCTTCTCTTAGCAATGCTTTACTTGCTGATTCGTTTGCTGACTTTTTCAATGCTAAGTTTGAAAAGATTCACACTGCCCTTGTGGCAAGAAACAGAGATCTATCGTTAGCGGATGATAATGAATTGTTTACCAACGTTGTTGAATTCAATAACTTTCACGAGGTCAGTCAAGATGACGTTAAGGAATTTGCTTATAAGCCTTTAAGAAAGTCCTGTTGTCTTGATCCTCTGGCCGGCACTACTTAAGGATTGCTTTCCTGTACTCCTACCTACTATTACCCAGGATGGTTAATTTGTCATTGTCAACTGGTTATATGCCAGATGCCCTAAAGCTTAAGATTGCTTCTCTTTTACCTACATTGAAGAAACCAGCTGCTGATTTCAAGCAGTTCACAAACTTTCGGCCAATATCAAATTTAAAGTTTATTTCTAAGCTGGTTGAAAAGTCTGTTGCAGTTCAACTGACGAAACATTTCATGACCAACAATCTTGACGAGACGTTTCAGTCAGCATACAAAGAATTTCATTCAACTGAAACAGCACTAATTAGAGTACATAATGACATCTTGTGTTCTTTGGATCAAAACCTCTTATTTATACCTTTCAGCCCGGCAGCATTTGATACGGTGGATCATGCAATACTAATATCCCGACTCTCGAACCGTTTTGGGGTGAAGGGAACTGCATTGGCTTGGTTTAAGTCTTACTTAACCTCCCGCCAACAGTTTGTTAATGTAGAAGATGGCATGTCGTCAAGGCGACCGTTGTTGCGTGGGGTGCCTCAGGGGTCTGTACTGTGCCCACTGCTGTACCTTGTCTACACTGCACCGATTGCTGATATCATCAAAGAGCATGACTTACTATACCAACTGTACGCTGATGACACGCAACTATATATTTCCTTCATAACAATTGTTGTACTGATCTTGATGAGGCAAAGTTGCGTATTGAGCGCTGTGTTGAAGAAATCGACCTCTGGATGTGCAAGAACCTATTGAAAGTTAACCAAGATAAAACTGAACTTGTTGTTATTAGCTCCAAATTTCGAAATAGACCAACTCTTGAATATGTTCGGGTCGGTGATGAGTTCATTGCTCCTAATTTGTCTGTACGTAATTTAGGAGTCATTATGGAAATTGCTTTTGCATGGAACAACATGTAAAAAAGATATGTAGTGAGGCAAATTATCATCTCAGGAATATATCAAAGATCCGCAAATATGTCACCCAGGTCTCTGCTCAAATTCTTATCCATGCTTTTTTATTAGCTCTAAGCTTGACTATTGTAACTCACTTTTATATGGTATTTCAAAATACTAAGTTTGTAGATTACAGTGTGTTCAAATACGGCGGCTCGCATTGTCACGTTAACAAGGAGGGACGATTCGATTATCCAATAATGTTCAAAGCTACACTGGCTCCCCGTTCATTCACGTATTGTTTTTAAGCTCCTGTTATTAGTCTATAAAGCACTCAATGGCAAAGCACCCTCTTACATTTCTAGTCTCCTGAGCCATCGTAAGTGCTCTCGGTCTTTACGCTCCAGTGGGAAAGAACTGCTCACTGTGCTAATGGCTAAACTAAAGACTTATGGAGATCGGGCAATCAGCACTGCTGCACCAAGGCAATGGAATAATTTGCCTCTTAGCATTCGTAAATCTCCATCAATCGCTGTTCAAAACTTTGGTGAAATTCTAAAATTACTGACATAACAAGGCTTAGCAGCAGTATAAAGTAAGCATTTTTGAGATTTCTTACCGAGCTTGCTTCTTGTTGTTGGAACTGCCGAAACTTGATTCTGGCGCGGAAGGGTTTTTTAAAAAATGAAATGTCATAACTCTTGGAGAAATCTCATGAAAGTCACCAACAAAACTGTATGGATATGAATGATGATCAACGATCTTAATTAATAGGAACTTCTCAAAAAAAAAAGCTGGCAGAGCGCCATTGCAGTGTTTGCGCTCCTCCTTGTCGGCCCCCTTCCCTTCGCTGGTTTTTGCATGGCCATTTACAAGAAAGTCAACCCCGGCTGAAAGAACCAAATCCCCTGCTACTTAGCTAAAAGTGGCTGCAAAATGGTTTGGTCCCACTGTAGTATCCTGTGACTGTGAGGGTTGTTTTATACGGGACCTCCGGCTTACTGTATTTGTTATCATACTAAGGACAGGAACCAGTCGTCAAGAGCGCGCTATAATATCAGAGTACAAGGATAGGCAAGTCTTCTTAACAAGATGCAAAGCCCTTCTTGGCCATCGGCAACTGATCGCTGTGGACAAAAAAAACTCATCTGGTATTTGCAAGGCAGCAGCTAGAGAAGGAATGTCGCGTTTTCTTTACTCGATTGATCGGCAAAACACTCTTAATCGTCCATCTCGTCAAAATCGAATCTTATGTAATCATACAACAACAGAAAAAATTTTTTGTTCGAAGCATGTTTGATCAAAAATAAGACACAAACAGCAGTGATAAACATATTGAACTTTTTTCATTTTGATAATGACTTGACGTTTCGTATGTGCTCTACATACATTTTCAAAAGTAACCGTTGAAATTTAAAACAGCTATTTATATATAACAAATCGGATGAGGGGACTGGAACCTAGATTAAGCAAATACTTAACAGTAAAATATATAATAAATAATAATATATAATATAATAATAAAAAAGAAAAAGATTAATAAAGCATCAGCTTTTTCACTTCCGACGTTGACGTTGAAAGCTGGCTCAAGTTCTTGTCTAAAAGGAGACAAGTAAAATAAAATAAATTTGACTTGAGTTTGAGCTTCCCCCTGGCTTTGTTTGTTTGTTTTTTTTTTTTTTTTGTTGTTGTTTTTTTTTTCTTTTTTCCCATGCTAAGGAAAAAAATCAAAGAGAAATTCGAAGGGGCTGTATTGCAGAACTTTCTACGACAGTCCCATCAAGCCTATATATGTTGACGACATTATCGTATTCAAAGGACCCTTTATCCCTTGGACTTGAACCAATTTACATGCAAAAATAGAAGAAAAAATCGTCGCGCTCAAAAATTCAAAAACGCGGATTTAAAAGGTGAAGATTCTCTATAATACCACGCCTTGGTTCTGTAAACATGAGATCAAAGTACAAATAACTAAAACTTTTTTAAAAGCAGGAGATCCATAAAAAATCATCAATTTTACGACCAAGGCCAATTTTCCTCCACAAGGCAATGATTTTCTTCATAGTGCTGTAACAACTCTGCCCACATTTTATCCATTCCAAGAAGATGCTTGTTTCCTAATTTGAAAAGAAACCACCTGTGTCAAACAGTCCTCTTTGCATAATCGGAACCACATTTCGCTTACTTAAGTTTGATGTTTTCAGCGGAGATTCTCTTTCAGTATAAAGTGATGTACACTTTTTTTTTAACTTAACACCAGGCTTCTAATTTGTGAGCGATGTGTGTGTATGTGCGCAGTTAGTATTTTGAAACGATGTGCATTTGTCAGCTAAGTGAATACCATGAAAGGAAACTTGCTCGTTTGCTTGAACGAAGGGGTTCACAACGAATTTTCTCTGCAATTTTCGATTTCAAATGTGTGATAGAGAGAGACAGTTGTGTAGTGGTCACCGCTTCGAGGCCTAGGTCCGTTAATGTGTTTCCCTTCGGCAAGAAACTCTACACACTGTCTCTCTCGACCCAGGTGTACAAATGGGCACCGGCTACATATCGCTGGGGGTAACCCTTTCGATGGACTCATTTCCAGGGGGGAGTAGCCATATCTTCAGTCAGTCGCTTCACGCTAAAGCTGCGGCCGTGGGAGCTCTAGGAGCTCGTGTCTGATCAGTAAAAATAATTAAAAAGAAGTATGTGAGACGAAAGTTCGGAACTCGAATTTGCCCGTTTTTCATCCCCAGAACCTTAGAGAGAGCAGAGAATGCAACATTGTTGGATCTTTTCCGCTTACCAATAATGCAAAGCCCTTTGCGTGCACGCGTAAGTGCCACGTTCATTTGATGTTCATCCGTCAAAAATCCCAGGTGTTCCTGGAGCCAGCTTTGAGTCGGTTCTAGATCGATTTCGTCTTTCTCCATTGATCGAACTAAAGAGATTATACGTAATCCCATTCGCTTCCTGAAAAACGAATAGGACACGATTACTTGTGGTCTTAAGCTCACAAGAGTATATGCTGGGTGGGAAATGTTGCTAATGTTCACATTGCATTGTATCATTGTAACAGCGATATAAACTAAAGGGATCCACGTCTAATAGCGACAGTTGCGGCTGAACACGACAGAAGGGAGTTGTTAATATTTCCGTCAACTTAAGCTCTTGTTTTGAGGGTCATGGTGGTTTCGCTTCCACTCGACTGGAAAAAAAATTTGTCTGTTAAGTAACTTCGCCGAAAACTTACAGTATTCATTATTAACTTCGCAAAAGCAGGCAGAAATATGATCGTTCAATATACCTTACCTTGACTCTTTGTTACAGTGGTGACTAAGATTTCTTCATAGGCTCCCTTCAGTCGCTCGCTTATTTTGCTTCGCTGTTCTCTGTATGGTGACAGTATGACCACGTCTGACATGCGCACTTGTGGCCTAGTGATTGGCAATATGTTTCGCTACGAAAACCTAAAACATACACAAAAGGGTCAAATTTGCAGGCTTAGGATTTTTTTTGTCATTTTGACTCATATAATTTTTCAGGACGAATGAATGAATAATTGCTTGAATGATTGAATGAATAAATATAAGTATAAGCCTTATTGATTGATTTTTTTGAAAGGACGAACGAATATTGGATGCGGAAAAACACGGCACCAACATCTGTCTTTGCTATAGTCTTTCCTTTCTGCTGCTAGAGCTAGTCTTATCCGTGATCACCTGTTTGCTCATGACAAAAAAAGTGAATAAACAAGCCTCAATCAACTCACCACCAACCCACAACTAACAAGGCACAATCAATGTTAAAGTTTCCCTTCAGCTACCGCTTTTTTTTGAACTTCCTTCATGTTCCATTTGGATTCTTCGTTGCTCTCTGAGGTTGCTATGGGTGAGGATTCTTCCTGTCCTTCTACGTGGCAGAATACAATAGGAATATCAAGTTGCTGGCGAATCATCGCGGGCCAAAAAGTGATCGGGCTGGGATCACGTGCTTTTACCACGTCAGCTGTCTGAAGTTCCCCATCGTAGAATTGCTTGGACGGAATTTTGCAAATACCTTTGTGCTAAAATAACAAGACAAAACGTAATGCCAAGCTCCTTGTCTTAACGTGATTAGGATCCTAGAACCTGAAATGAGCCGGAAGGTTGTTGAAACCTTGGACCCCACCCCACACCCATTTTCGGTTAAGCCCGCCGCTCGACTCGACTCAAATCTCGTTGACCTTTCCCTTTTACGTAAATGAGCATTGGCGAAATTCAGCGACCGATAGAGGGCGGAGAAGGGTTTTTTTTATTGCTTATGAATTGAAGGGACTAACTGGTCTTGAAACACCTTTCTTACCATCCTGTACTGCAGCTTTAGCATCATTGCTCGTTTTGAATGCCTCTCAAACATGGACACACTCAAACCAGTGTTTTTTGCCCACGTGATCCTGAATGACTGGCTGCAGTTGTTTGTGATCACCAATCAGAACCACCTGTCGGGCCCCTGAGCACGTGATGGGAACGAGAGATTCAGGCTCCATGCACATGCCACATTCATCCACAATGCACTCCTGGATATTATCACACGAGGATATTATCCTTGGACTACCAGCTGTTACGCATGTGCAAAGTATAATCTGCGCGCCAGACTTCTCAAGAGCCCATTGCTCTGCTTGTGTGATTAGCTGTATAGGGTTTAAAATAAGCAGAGGTTTACGAGTTAAATTCAATAGACCTTTTTGCAGAACGGCGGCCATTTTTTTTTGGTTTTTTTTTTCGTAGTAAAAAATGCATTTTTTACTTTTAAAAATTCCCTATCCCGTGGAAAGCGACACGAAAATACTTTAACCAGAGCTGACCCGCTGTTGTGAACTCAAGCCCTTTCGTAAAAGATGTTGATGCGCCATCACAGCAGTGTTGTTATGAAACTGGTTTTTTCCAATGCATTTATAACATTTTGTGCGATTTCGAAGATGGTACCCACCTTTTCAGAGTGCAGACTTGGCGCGCAAAAAAACTCCCCTGTTTTTGGCTCATTCACGGAGGATGAGGATTAAATTTGTTGGAACAGATGTAGACGGAATTTGCAGGGCGCGAACTTACGATTTTCATTCCCGTAAGTATCTCCATTCCCCCGTTTTGTGATAGAACTCCCCACTCATTTTCCAAGTCGAGCATTCTGAGCACGGGCTACATCACTGGGCCACGAAATTTCGTACATATGTTGTACGCAGAAATTTACTTTCAAATACTTTCCGCCCGCGATGAATGACACAGTAACCTCACATCTGAAGGTATTTAATACAGTTGACAGATGATTTTTCTTTGAGAACGGCAAGCTCTAAAGTAGTAATTTTTTTTACGTAATTTCTAGATCTTGCTTCGTTCTTGGATGTGTTCCACTGTGACCATTTGCATAACGAATACGCCAATCGACCTGCGAACCAGTTTGTTCAGTCGTTCCAAAAACATTTGTGAATCGAACCATTGTGTTCAGTGGCCAATGGCAAACATTTTGTGAATCGAACCAGTGTGTTCAATCGGCCATGTGCCAAGCCTTTTATCAATCGAACCAGTGTGTTCAATTGACCATTTTGAGTCACACCCCGGGGCGCTATTAAAAAGCACTGTTTGTTGATTCAAAGTTAATCCTCCCAATCGCAAAATTTAGCGTGAAAAGGCGAGGGTCAAGCCTTTTTGAACCAAATACGCAATTGAAGTAAGAAAAATGTTATGTGACATTTCACATTTATTTTGCGTTGGTCTCCCATAGAAGTACTTACTACACTCGAACCGGTTTTTAACTTTTCAAAAAACTTCAGTCTATCGTTTAGGGTCTTATTTTCCCCACTTTCGGGGAGATGGTTTCCGACACTAACGTAGTCGCTTATGTAAAGTTTACCGTTTTGAGAGAGTCTCGACCAGAATGCTTCTATTACTAAAGCTTCGCATTTGAAATGAATTGCTAAATTTCAATGCTGAATATTTTGCCGCAAACTCCATATGGGAAGACAGCTCCACGCCCTATGGGCTCCTCCTATGGGACAGCTCCACGCCCGCGTGATTAACATGACAAACACAATCTATTGTTTCATTTTACAAGTAAGATAAAATATCGCGTCCGACCTTTAAAGGCTTTAAAACGGCTTGCCTGCGGCTCGTCGTTTTTTAATGCGTATAAAGGTCTCCCACTCATATTTCATCTATTACTAAA
>NC_090891.1:28546700-28549200 GCF_036669925.1 Montipora capricornis | reverse complement strand
AGTAAACTTTTAAGTATATTGTGAAGTGGATACGCGGATACACTGTTACGGAGTTGAAAATATAATCCCTCCCCAAGTAAACCTCAAAGTATATTGTGAAGTGGATACGCGGATACGCGGATGCGCAGTCGAAAATACCACCCCTCCCCAAGTAAACTTCTAAGTATATTCTGAAGGAAGTGTTTTAGAAGAGTTCTTAGGCCTAATGACTGAACGAAGCGCTTAGGCTTAATCAATTTTTCGAGAGTGCTTAGGCGTAGTCTTAATCAGGAATGGAGTGCTATTTCGTGTAGTTACCGAACCGTAAACTGAAAGCTAGAACGAGGCAATGTTGTTGACGCTACGTTTAAAGAAAGAGGTATAATGCACAGTAATTTGCAATTCAGCTTTATTTTAGCGTATATTCTCCACACGATCTCGTAAAAAGTGTAGTTAACCGAACTGTAAAATGACTCGATCATCGCGCTATAAGAACGAGAGATACATAGCAACAAGGAGATTGATCGCGCTTTAAGAAACATAATCGTTTTTTGCTCGATCATCGTGCTTTATGAACGAGAAATACATGTACATTAACCTCCTTCGCTCTTTTTGTTTGGCGCCTCAGAAAGGAGAAAAACTGGGAACCGGGAAAACAAGTGCGTATTCACGCATCCGCGTATCCATTATGCTCGGTGTTTCCACTGCGTACCTGCGTACACACTCCGTTCAGGGCAGATAAGATAAGACAAGGTTTTAGCTAATACTTCTCGCTTGAATAATTTTGTTTCTTATAAATTCCAATGATTATTGTATTTGCTGACTGCTCATGTAATTCAGTCTCCCGAGTGCAATATGAGTTAATAAACAAGATTGTTATTGTTGTTGTTGTTATCGTCGTATCCACCCAATTTAGGGTATAGCTTCGAGGTGGCAGGGTATTCTGCAGTTAAGCCACGTAGGACCTTGGTGGCTCGAAGCAGGAGAAAACAAAACAAAATTTCTCGAAAGCTGCAAATCGTGGAGTCAAGTCACCGTAAATAGAAGCAACAAGATGGCCGCCACTTCTTTTCCACGCTCTAGTACCCAAGGCTCTGCAAACTCTTAGAGATCACGTGACAGTTTTCGTATACCGACAGAGCCCTGTGCTGCCAACTTATGCACCTATCAATGTAAACCCCGTGGAGTGGGGGTGGGGAGGATTGCGGGCAAGGGGCGGGGATTTGACAATTCTTAAAACTTTTTAATCAAATTCCCCAGGGTGGGAAAACTAAAGTCAATCAAAAGTGTCAAAAAAAGCCCCCACCCTAGGGCAAAGAATCTAGACAAAAAATACTACAATACTATGTAAAACAAATAAAACAACATTTCAAAATGAGAATGTTCATGATCTATATGTTCTGCATGTGGAAAACAGGTCAGATCAGTGACCTGTAAAATACTCTGACCTTGTGGTGGAATTCGATTTCAATGAGATGGGAACTTCATGAGGATAAAAACTTTCTCGAAATATACAATATCTGCTTAGATGACAGTTTAAATTATCGGATTATGGCAACAAAAACAAATAAAAACTTCATACGTCTCTCCAACTGAAGCGTGACTTAGGGACAGACTTGGTAACCGCGTTTGAATTGATACCAGACTTCTTTTGGTCAAAGTCAAATGTCCCGTTCCCGGGATCGTCTCGCGATCAAAAGCCCGACAGTGGGAATAGTCTCAGACATCAAATCCCCACCTATTGCTTGCACTCTACCCCCCCCCTCCCCCCACGGGGTTTGCATTGATAGGTGCATTAGTGTGGCAAAGCGCACACAAAAACGCCGTTCCACAAATACAATAAAGTTGTACGGTCCTACTCATGGGCGCCCGCAAGTAAAACCTAAGAATTCGAATTTTATTCGAGATCGCCCTAGTTCCTTTGCCAGTTTCATCCACTCGGAGGGTTTCTATATGACAACTATTTGTTATTTATTTTTCTGTCAGACGACTCAAAAATAATGAACTCGTTAATAGGCAACTCACGACAAACTGTTCTTTATTGCATACCAAAGAGTTGTTGGTTAGTGGTAGTAGTCGTACTGATGGAATGTATGGAAATGCTATACCAAGTGCTATCAAGCCATCTGGGCCCAATTGTTCAAAAGCCGATTAATCAAACCCAGACTTGAATTTTGCCCTTCGAAAAAGCCTCAACTTTGTAACCTTATGCTGAAGGAAAGCAAAAGCCTAGTAAACTTTGGAAGCTAAAAAGTGACCTTGTCGAAACTTTTTCTGATCAGAAAACAGCGACTGCAATTTAAGTTTCCTGTAATCCAGGATTATCTTAATAAAGCTTTGAACAAATAAGCCCTGTATGTTAATTGCGAGTTCGTTCTGAGAACACTGCCTTGAATTGCACCGTTAGCGAAAACCAGTCGAGACCAGAGTTTGCATAAGTCAGCTCGGCTAAGTTAGTCTCATTATTATTATGTTCGATATTTTACACCGTAGAGATATTGATGTTAATTGCTCCAGGTGC
>NC_090891.1:28536700-28539200 GCF_036669925.1 Montipora capricornis | reverse complement strand
AGCGAGTCTAAGTGCGGAGTTTTTGTGATGGTAATTAGTTCTCCTTCACATATGAATGAAACCCAATTCTCATAACAAAAACTTTGCACTTAGACTCGCTTTGAAGAGGAGGCAGACATGAACTCGGAAATGGCCTATTTTTTCAAGTTGGGGGGTCATTAAGACCATTTAAAGGGTCACCCAGAAGTCATACCAGCAGAGGCCCTTTGGTTCACAGGTCCTCACACGTTCGTCCGACGAATCAGATCCTTTTCTGAGGTTAAAAACCTGGCTACCGGCCTATTAATTAATCATTTGTCAGAAAGAAGAAATTCCTGTCATCTTTACACGCATTGCTTACGTGTGATAGTGAAGTAACACAGCGATATATTCCATAATGTCAACTGAGCTGCGTGTTGTCTTCCAGGAGATTCAAGTTGTCTTTGCGTAATATGTAGTTCTAAAAGTGCACGATATTGTTTTGGTATTGTCTATCATTGTAGTGCCATAGTAGAAGTCTTATGTAAATAGCCCCTGAGAAGGCATGTGGTTAATAGCAAAGTACTGAACCCAGAAAGATAGAAGAAAATAAAAGGGAAGCGAAAAACACTGGCTTCTGGGCTGACATGCTGATAATTTTCAAGCTCCCTCACAACTTCTTTCACCACAAGTTTAAGCGTGCCCTCTGAGCATCTGACAGCTTTGTAATACTAAGGTTTACTACAGTTTACCTAAGTTAACTGCTGTCCGGCGGGGTTAGTATCTGGATGGGTGACCTCAAACATACACCCCTTCGTAAAACAGAAGCATTGGACCGAAAATACTATTAACGCTAACAAATGCGAACTCAGCAAGGTACAGATTTTGTTAGCTTGCTTTATGCAAAACAAATATTGATGCAAAAGTAAATAAATATTGATACACAGTTTTTAGAAAGAGAAGAAGGAAGTTTTCAGGACGGACGATCGATAATAAAATATTTACGACGTGAAAACAACATTAATTTTGAACCGTGAATATAGAATATAAAAAGTTACGATCGGCGACAAACATTTTGCGAGGTTTTTGCTACGTTCAATTTTGTTATTCTACGTTTGACTGCACAAATAAATCGCAAAATCGCAAAATCGAAAGTGACATGACTCTTGAGGTTGACCATTGTTTCTGCAAAGTCAAAACTTTACTCTCCAAGACGAGGTTATTTATCACCGGGTAATTCCATCGTTTTCGAAATAGCAGCTACTTTATTATTCATCAGCGTCACAATTTTTTAGTGATTTTGGGGCTCATTTTGTTGAAACTCAAGCACGCTTCCAACAGACCTGTTTATTTTCGTGAACCCTTCCTGCTTACTGAGCACTACTAAAAAAATCCTCCCGTATCACATTTCAAGCCAGGTATACAAGCTCGAAAATTCATTACTCAACATGATATTAAAGTGCCCCAAACCCTTCCAGTTGTTTTTTTTGGGGTAGATTTTCATATCTTTCAAGAAGTCATTTTTGGAATATTTTTTTTTTAAAGTATTGAACCCTGACTTTTTCACGAGCGCTAAAAGTGAAGGCAGTCGTGACTACTTTTTCACCTGTCGTTCGCATTAGTCCCATACTCGGCTAAATGTGTCCATTTATCGAGCGTGACGTAAGAAAAGGACATCGTGCAAGCTTGAGTTGCTGGAATGTCCTTTTCTTACGTCACAGCTAAAAAAGTGTCAAATATCGGACGCTTCTCATTGGCTCGTTCCTAATGAGCCCACGAGACAATAATTTGTCCAGCGGGGCTTATAGCGCGCAAAAAATTAGAAATTTCAGTAACTTCAAGCGCTCGCAAGAAAATCAGGATTCAATGTTTTTACAAAAAAAATTGCGAAAATGAGTTCTTGACAGATATGAAAATATACCAATAACATAACAAGTTGAAGGGTTAGGGGCACTTTAAAATTCACAAAGGCAGAAAATATCACGAAATCCTTCTCGAGCGTTAAATTTATTGAAACAAACAACATATTTGCTTTTGTAAATACTAGTCATTTTTACTGAGCGAATATTATGGACGTTTGATATATTGGTTTAGAACTTTCCTTGCCTCATCTATTTTTTGAGTCTGCATATTTTTATCAGCTTGATTAATGTAACCTCTTTTTGAAAGCTTGTATCATTTGGCACTTATTATCCACTTAACTGTTTCCTTCTGAAGACAGTATCTTTTATAATTTTTTCAGTGATGTATGGTTTAGAATTTATTGATGTCATTGCAGGTTGATTTAATATTTTTTCAACATCATCATAATTTTCTATTTTTAGATCATCCAAAATGGAATTAGCTTCGTCTGCTTCATCTAAAGCACCAACGTCTTCAATATCTTCTTCTTCATATTCTGGAGGTAAATCAGGTTCTTCAGGAAAATATTGAGTATCAATATTATATTATTTTATGTCAAATATGCGGACCTCTTAGGAAACGCAGTCTTATTCTGATTTGCCCATTGCGATCCAATTTAGTTTTTCGGTGGTTATCTCGT
>NC_090891.1:28521700-28524200 GCF_036669925.1 Montipora capricornis | reverse complement strand
CCAAGATTCTGCCATATTACTCCTGTCCTTAGAGATCTTCACCGGTTACCAGTTCATCTTCGCATAGAATTTAAAGTTCTTTCAATCACCTAACCAAAAACCAGCCAAAAATGTTTTAGTTAAACCACGTTTTAACTTGCACTCCTATGGAAAACGGACCTTTTCAGTTTCAGCTCCGGATCCGAGGAATCTCCTGCCACAGGATATTAAATCAAGTTGTACTGTGGACATTTTTAAACGCCAACTTAAAACACTCCTTTTTATTTGAGCTTTTAACTTGTAATATATTAGTTAAATTTATTTCTTTTATGTTTCACAGTTGTAAGCAGTGCCTTTGAATCTTGCAGAAAAGGCGCTATATAAATGTATTATTATTATTATTATTATTATTATTATTATTATTATTATTATTATTATTAAATGTTAAAGCTGTAATTTACAGTAATACTGGCTCTGTTCATACAAGCAGTCTTTATATACAAAATAATTTCAATCAAAACGCAAGACTTATGACTGAACTTCAAAATAGAGTTGCTAGACATTTGGTAATACCTGACCTAAAAGATTTCGGGGGGGGGGGGGGGAACTTACAAATCAAACAACCAGCCATATTGTTGAAACAAGACTTGAACAAACAATTTATGGTAATACGTTTTCTACATACTGCCGTCCCTAAAATACCAAAAGACTAATATCAAGCAGTTAATAAAAAAAATTGTTGACCATTTTTTCAATAGCAGTTCAAAAGCAGATGGTTCAAACCAAATGATAAATACTGTAGATTTTGGAGACAATAAAATTATTAACTGTGCTGATCCAATGAACAAAAACTATGTTGATGTATCAGCTGCACAACCAAACATTGATACTGTAATTTTAAGAAATTGAACACAAGGAATGACAGGTGATCTTCATTTAGAAAACAATAAAATCACCAATCTATGTAATCCAAGAAGTGGAACAAGCGATGGAATGAGCTATTCACTGTTTCAATCTCGCTTTTTTTCTGAAGGACAAAACAACGATATTAACTATTATGGAAAACGTTTCTACAACATTGCTCCAAATACAAATAGAGATCAGCTAATTGAGAGAGGGTATTTGGAAGATTACTATTTTCAAATAAACACAAAAAATTGATACCAAAATATGATATTAATTGCAATCAAAAAATAATTTTTAACATTGGACCAAACATAAATAGAGACCAAATGATTAATAGAGGATATGTTAAAGACTTTTATTACAAACGAGATGATAGCTTTGTGTTACCTAGAGATATGAATTTAAACAACAACAAACTTATTAACTCATCGGATCCAAAAAACAGCCAAGATTTAGCAACAAAAGATTTTGTTGATAAATCTTATATCCAATCACGTACAAATAGATTAAATGTTTTAGAATATATTATGCAAGATTCTGAAGAAAACGAAATTGATTTTGGGATGAGTTTTCAAGGAATCGTTAAATACAGTAATTCACCTCACCACATTAATAAGAATAATACTTATTGTGGAGGTTTTGGGTTTAACCTATTTAAACAAAAAAATATAATAATTATAATAATAATAATAATAATAATAATAATAAACTCAAAAGAGACAACCCAAGTAACTACACCATTTGCTTTGAATTGTTTTTTAATTCAATTAACGCTGATGAATTTAACTATATAGTACAATTGAAGTGACAGCCTTAAACTTTATCATCATATCATATTCAACAGTTCATATTGTTTAAAATGCGTACCAGAGGATTATCTTCTTCTCCAAATAATTTGTCTTGTTATGGTGTCATTTATGGTATAAAAGATGTAAGTCAAACTAACTAACAATACATGATTATGAAAAGTCAAGGAAAATTACTAGTAATGTGCCCATCGATATGAATGGAAATCAAATCATGGATCCAAAACATTATGTGATGTTTATTTTCACAACTAATTCAATGAATCTAAACAAATTAATTCATTCAGAACATCAACCATGGGGTATTCGAATTCCCTTTTCTGGAAAAATTTAGAAAATTACTCTATCTGTTTTAACTCAGGAGCTTTTGCCAAGAAGGAGAACTTATAAACCTTCTCCGGAAATCATTATATACCCACAAGAGAAAATAAAGGGGTAACCTCCTTTATTTCCTCTTGATACCCAATAAAAAACAATATCAGGTATAGTCATTTTCCAATTACAGAAGCAAATAACGTTTATAGTCAAAAAGGTACATTTTCCAATAATTTCAGTGTAAGTCAGAATTACCTGTTAAATTTTATTACAAATAACTTCAACAGAAGAAGTCGTGTATTCAAAACTTAAAGTTATCTTTGCTTTTTGAAATTAACATCTGAACAAATTATATAAACATATCATGTATAATGAATAAAAAAAGATATTTTTAGTTTCGACCACATCGATCCTAATATTATTAAAAAGAAAAGTTAATAGAAATTTAAGCGTTGTATAAAATTTATTACAAGAAATTTTGCTGTTATAAGAAA
>NC_090891.1:28489200-28514200 GCF_036669925.1 Montipora capricornis | reverse complement strand
CATGAAGCACCGCATCCTCATCACTAAGCACCGCAAGTAAAAATTGCTGAATTTTGTTTTTGAAAGAGTAAATGAAAGCAAATTGAGTCGAATTCTCAGTCTTGATTTATTAACATACAAGTTGCCAACATCAGATAATCTAGAATAGTGATCGCTTAAATCCGGGATTGTATTACCACTCGTGATTTTTCCACCAAATTGGTTTACAAAGATATTATCAATTAGCGTGGCTGAATTACTGATCGGTTCGTCAATTGTGGGAATAAAGGAATAACTTTGCAAAGAAAGTAAGAAATCTTTAGTAAAAGTGCAGGTTTCATCATTGAGTAGGTTTATGTTTAAGTCTCCCAAGACATAGATGGGCTTTCCACAATTTCTAAGTTTTTCTAGGGTTCCATCAAAATATGCCTGAAAGCTCTCAGGTGAGTTATGCTGAATGGTACAGTGTTATCTAGTCCCTAAAGGAGTTTTTAAACAGAAGACGATGACTTTATTTAAATAGATTGTTAGTGAAACCAACACTTTCAAGAACTTGGTTATAGTCTTTTGTCCATCTACTTTAGAACTGTATAACGGAACTACACATGGACACATGTCCCTTAAACTTGTCCATAATGCACCACCTTTCTGGGACATCAACAAGGCACGTTGATGTTTGAGGGTATTCCTGCTTTTCCCCAATTCACGCAACACCTTTTTATGCCTTCGCAGACGTGGCCATCAACTGGGGCGGAACGGGAATGTGCCTGTTCAATAAATTCAAGACCAGTTCACTGACAGCATTGATCTGCACTGGCGTGTTGCAGCAAATCACGTCTTGTCTGGGCTTAGGGGTCTTGCAACAGAGTTTGCAGAAAGGGGAGATTGTCGTATTACGCGCTTCATGTTTTACCTTCGTCTTTAACGTGTCTGTAAGTCTTTTAGCTCTGTACCCTGCGGCCAAGGGTTTGCTCAGCATGAACATCAAGAGCTCAACGTCTATTCTTCTACTCATTTTGCGTGACTCCTTTTGAGCAACTCATTTTGAAAGACTGATTTTGAGAACATGGACTAGCCTGGGAGCAACTCAATTGAGTAACTTATTTTGAGGGAGTTACTTTAACTGTTACAGGTACCCGAGAACCTATGTTCATCTCCCACACAGTCACCGCACGAGGACTGTGTCTTGTAAATAAAACGAGTTCCTCTTTTCAAAACTGATGTCATATTTTTGTCGTGATCGTCATGTCCACTTCACCCTTAAACAGCATCTGTATAGTGAACGATTTGGACGGGTTCTACATCCATCCTCCTTCCGAACAGTTCCCAACATTTCTGGTGCGCGAAATGGGATGGTGTGATTGGACCGGCACCTGCCATGTTTCCAGACACTATGGCCACACCTTCCCGCTCCACAAACTCTCCCATAACGATCTAAGACGGGTACGATACGTTGCGGAGACACGTGACGGGGATGTCATTCTATCCCGACGGGAGTGAAAATGCAGCGCCTCAGAAACGACTTCTCAAAGACGTTGGCAACTTGCACGCCCAACATTGCACGGCGAGTTGACCCCTGGTGGGGTACAAGGCAGGCATCCACGAAAAGAACCTGCTGGAACACTTGCGCATTCCCAGTGTGAACCTAGAGAACCTCGACTGCCCCAAGTTCGACGCCATGACACGCTTGACGACCGTGGCCTCTCATGGGCATCACCAGATTCAATCCCTTCACTACTGCCCGCGCGTGGAATGTTTTCATTTCGTGCATTGGTTGCATGGGGCATCGGTCCTCCCAAGAGATATGCATTTTGTGAATACGGGACGCGCTCAGAGACTAAAACTCGCTTGACTTTTGTATTTTGCTTACAACAAGCCATTGATGTCAGCGTTTCCTCCGGATACTTTTATAACCGCATTGGGATTTCTACATTAGAAGCTTTGAGTGGAACTGCAATGGAAGTTTCCTTGGGGATGAGTATAATCAGCGAAGGATACTACAGTATGACTCATTTTCGTAGCATATTGCATCTAGTTGTATAATGTATATTCTGTGTTGTATTCTGTTGTATTGTGTCTTCGAAGATCATAGCTTATGTTAGATCTAAAATTCGAGGTGAAGGGTCCTTTTCCCCAGTCTCACTCTTTGTTTCCACCCTTGCTTCAGACTGGAGGAGGTTGGACAGCAGTGCGCAAGGTATCATGAGAATTTTCATTTTTCAGACTTCTAGGCGCTATGCGTGGTAACTGATAGACAGGACGTAGAGTCAACTTTGTTTGAGAGCTCCAGTCGCATCTTAAATTGCTGTGACATGCTCAATCTATTTGCTTTCTCTGTTCCAAGCCTTCCCTTTTTGATTATCAGTGGGCTTTTTGCCTATTTCAATTTAGAGAAAAAATTCCCTCGGAAAGACGTATGTGCACTGAGGGAGGAAATTAGATGCTCTGAAGACGCCATCAGTTCTAAACGTAAAACCCAGTGTTGATTTTGAGCTAGGGTATAAAATTTTCCCGTTTTTAATCATGCATTATAGGGAAGTTATCTGTTTAGAAACATTGCTGTTGTTTGCCAACCACATGAGCAAAAGACCCTTTGTTTCGACAGCCAATGAGGCTCTGGTCGGCACATTAATGACAATAGGTCACGCCAAGGATATCTTCCCTTTAGGAAAGTTTGAGTGTATTTGAGGCTCGAAGCATCGTCATTCTAAAGTGTGTGAGTAGTTTCCCCTTGCTTTACAGATCGTTCTTTTCATGTTGTAGTTTGACCCTCAAGAGAACGACGAGGAGAGCATCCTCCTCAATTCGGATTTTGGCGTGGATACTGTTTTGTCAGAAATAGCTGTTGGTCAAATGCCTCGAGTTCCAAAGGAAAACTTTGCCAGTTTCTCCATTGTTATGTTATGCACCTATCAGTGTGGGTGTGGTTCGTGGTGATGGACATGTTGCAGTAGTCTAAAATGTGTGAGTACAGATTCCCTTGCTTTACAGAGCGTTCTTTTCGTGTTGTAGTTTGACCCTCAAGATAGCAATGAGGAGAGCATCCTCCTCAATTTGGATTTGACATGGATACCGTTTTGTCAGAAACAGCCATTGCTCAACCGCCTCAAGGTCCAAAAGAAACTTTGCTAGTTGCTTCATCATTATGCACCTATTGACATTAAACCCCAGAGGGGGTCAGGCTACCCACGGGGCTTTCACTGTGAGGTCTGTCCCCAGGGTGGGGACAGACCTCACATACGACATATCCCCTGGGCTTTTCCCTCCCCAAGTAGTACGGGAAAGCCTGGGAACGAGGTTGCTGGAAATTACTCTGCCGTCTTGGAAAATACCCAGAAGGCGTTCGAATGAACTTCCCGCATTTGAGAGAGATGGCTGCACGAAAAGTGAGTGGTACATACATTGCACTCTTATTGTGTGCAGCAAGGTCTAAAGGGTATCATTTTGGCCACCTTTACTCGCCCCAGGGTGGGGCTTTTGATACTTTTGGCCAATGATGTTGTCATGGAGGTGGGGAATTTGACTTGTTTTTTCTGAAAATGTCAAAATCCCACCCCATGCCCCCAAGTAGTGAGGGAAAAGCCCTGGGAATAAGGTTGCTGGAAATAACTCCGCCATCTTGGAAAATACCCAGAAGGTATTACTTGCTTTCAGGTAATGTTTCAAAAAATATCTGAACCTAAACAAAGTCATCTGTACCTCGTTTTTTGGGGCTTATCGTTCAGAGAAATGCTGCTTATCTGATGAAGATAGCCCCCTCATGGAGTCATGCTGGTGACTTGACAGTACTTTCAGCAGTAGTGAAAGTTCAGGAGTTGAAAATGTGCAGCACACTTTGGGGTTTAAAGGGGCTAGGTCATGCAATTTTAGGCAATTTCAGCACTGATCAAATGGTCATAGAATTAGTTAAAATATCAAAATAACTGTTCAAAACTGTAGAAGAACTCTAACAAAACACAGGGAAGCCAAGAAGGGACATGGATGGACAAAACTGGAGAGAATTGAAATGGATTGAACTTGGGTAAATTTGAAAAACATCGGCCCACCTTTTTTCAAATTTTTATCAGTCTATATCAAAATGTCATTCACACAGCTGGAAAATCATTCTCAGTTGTTGTGTGGCTGTGATTTTGCAAATGAAAGACTCTTGCTCTGCCAACTTGACGTTTAGAGCTCATAATTAACAAAATTAAACAAAATGACCTAAAATAGCGAGACCCAGCCCCTTTAAATGTATTGGTGCTGCCCATGACAAACGAAGACAGGAATTTTTGAAAATGTCAGAGAGAAAAATTAAAGCAAACTGTCAGGTCCAAGTGCAGCTGAGACCAGATCCAGACAAAAATGCCATAGCCATTGACATGAACCATGGTAATGGATGGTTTCACATCAGTTACATTGTCAGTGAACATACAGGCTTATTGCATCCACCAAGTGAAATTGAGAAAATTGTTCATGTAACTGTCCACTGCATAATCTTCAGTGTCTTTTTTTTTGGCAAAAATGGGATATAACCCTTTAATTTAAATAATAAGATTCAAGAGAAAAGTGGGAAAAGTATGTTATGACAAGGTGCCACAGTGCTCAGTGAAATAATATTAAGAATTGCATAAGTTTGTCTTACAACCAGGTTCTATTTGTATCTGTAACATTATGTTGATTTTCAAATGGTCTGTATGGCACATATGTTACTAATATTTTTAAAAATAGAATCACACTTTTCAGTTTAAGGAACATGTTTCGATGTTTCAAACATCATCATCAGCCATAGTGGGTGTAAAAAAAAAAAAAAGCACACGAGGCGATAGCCGAGTGTGTCACTGATGTTCTTACCGCATTTTGACGTCTTCTGTGATCTATTACTGAACAGACGCACAGCAATATGGGATCTATTTGACATAATAATGAATTAAACTTTATTTGCATAAAAGCTGATGGTGACGTCAGTCGTGCATCTGTCCTCTACTAGATAATAGGCAAAAACCAATCAAAATGTGAGAATAACTTGGGTTATTATATAAATAAATAAATAAATAAATATATGGATTATCTTGTGAAAATGTTAATGTTACACTCACTATGGCTGATGATGATGTTTGAAACATGATCAAAACATGTTCCTTAAACTCAAGAGTGTGGTTGTATTTTCTAACTATTCATAAGTATTAAATCTATGAACACATATTTGCCATTGTACATGTACATGCACATGTATATTGCACTACTAACTTTTAATGTTGGAAGCCCAAAGGGCTCTGGAAAAATTTTCTTAGGCAGCAGCCTTGCATTCTCATTTCGTGACACTACGGAAAAATGATTGAGTGCCTTAAATTTCAAGGTAAGCTGTTATTTTCAGATTTTTGTAGTCAAATGATTTCATTTTGTCAACAATTATGTCCATCTTGAGGAGTTAAGGATTGTGCCTACTAATCCAAAGGTTTGTGAATATGCAGGAAAAGCAGATCTTAACAAGTGTTATTGAAATCCAACAAGACAATTTGGGGTAACCACGCATTTTTCAAAGATAATTAATCAACAATCTTTGTAAAAAGCTTTAAAATACAAAGCAATGTATGGCATTCTTTTCCAAATTTCAGCTTAATTATCCCTGAAAAATGCATGGTTACCCCCAATTTTCTTTTTGGGCACCAAGAACACTTGCTGAGTTCGGCATAGGAGATCACATGAGATAGCATCATTTTTGAAAACTACAGGGGGTGTGTCAGTTAAACCACATGCTGAGGAGTGGTAACTCTTCCTCCATAAGGAAGGGGGGGGGGCAAGTGGTCTCTTTTGCCTCCTGTGGTTGTGTGATAGAATCTCAATCAAACTTCAACTTACAGGTGACTCTCATTTAATTTTACCATTCTATCACATGACCAGAGGCATGGAGATCCCATGAGACTTTAAAGCAATGAATGACACAGCCACTGCAAAGGACATAATGTGAAAGTTGGTTTAATCAGAGCTATTCCATTCAGTAATTCAACCAAGGAGACGAGGATAACTAGGGTGTAACTGTCAGCTAGCACAAGATGGAGGTGCTAAGGTAAATGTATTTCAGGTACTACAGGACAGAATGTTCAATGAGTAATCCCAACATAAGTATGCATACATAAATGTCAACAAATAAAAAAATTAGCTCCCTGGATTATAGTTCAAGAAATGCCAGTTAGGGCTATTAAGACAAAATAGCATCAGCCAAATTAACTTCATTGGAACCTTTCACTGGTTTGTAGTAAACCTGTCGAAAGTCTGTGCTGAATCCCACCCAGTGTTACTGAGAATCACATTAAGTAGCACATCCTTTACACTGGCCTTTGAGCCGACTGCTGCTCTAGTGCTGTGTGCAGTAAATTGAGTTATATCAATACCAGACAGTTTCGATACATCCTTCGTCCACCTTGAGATTGTGTCGTGGGCCACTGCTTTATGAGGCTGGATGAAACTCAAAACATAATTGTCTCGCTCTTCTGCAAGGGTGCTGTTTTTAAGATGTATTCTTTCAATGTCAACAGAGGGCAAAGTGCTGGATCAGGAGTGTACACATGGATAGCTAGGGGATTACCCTTCTTCCCGGTTTTCTAGTTTTTGTGTGTTCCAACATTTGAAATTGACAGCTTGTGGTTGCCATGTTCATGCCCTCTAGGGAATGTAAGTGAATATCCTGGCCTCTTTGTCCTGTGACAATCAACAATGACATCGCTAATTTTAAAGTTAATTCCTTCAGTATACGGGTGTTGAGTGGGTGTAACTTCCTGAGGTAATCCACAACCTTACACACATCCCAAATAGGATTGTATTTGGATTGGGGTTTTCTGAGTTCATAAATGCCTTTGAAGAACCACACCACTAAGGGGTGAGATCCAAAGTTGTCCACACTGTTGAGAGTAATGATGGATAAAAGAGCCAACCTTGCTGTATTAAGAGTAGAGTATGTCCACCCCTTATTATAATTTTAAGAACCATGAGGAAGTCCAGGGCCTCATTTACCTTTGGTGAACTGTGAGAAATGCACCCTTCATGACACAATTCGAACCACTTCTCAAGGTGGACTTTATATTGTTTCTTTGTGCTGTCTTGCCAGGAGGCCATGAGGATCTTGGTAATTTCTGGAGAAACATTGTACTTTGTAAAGGATTCCCGCAGAGTGGGCAAACCATTAGTCATAGCTAGTTGTGAAGTGGGTGTAGTTCTTGGTGATGGACATCTTGCAGAAGTCTCTTGGTTGATTTGAGGATCCATGGCTCGTAGTAAAGTATTTGAAGGGCCTGTGAGAACCAGGGTTGTGTTAGCCATACTGGGATGATTAAAATTCCTTGGGCTTGGTCTTGAGTAATTTTCTGAATACATCTGGGGGTTATGCTGAAAGGGGGAAAAGCATAAAAGTTAAATTTGCTTCAGTCAAAACTGATTGCATCTACAAATGCACACCTTGGATCAGGTTTCCAAGAGCAATAGACTTCCAACTGTTTGTAAAGCGTAGTAGCAACTAAATGTTGCAATGTCTCTGATAGTGAGCTCATTAAAAAAGCTTACATGGTGGACTGACAATATGCCCCATTCATCACATGACACTTCCAATGCCCCACCTTATATGGTCATTCAAACTGATGCCTCAACCCAAGGTTGGGGAGCTGTCTATGATGTTCAAGAGGTTGGTGGGAGATGGAAAGCCCTTGAAAGCACCAAGCATATCAATATCTTGGAACTTCAAGCAGCCTTCTTTGCCCTTAAATCATTTTGCAAACAAGCACCTGAGGGTCTTATACAGTTGCAGATGGACGACACCACAGCTGTTTCATATATTAAACATGGGGGCTCTAAATCACCAGAATTATCTTGCTTTGCCCAAGAAATCTGGGATCGGTGCACCCAGTAGAAGTTGTGGGTCTCAGCTACCCACATTGCCAGCAAATTAAATGTTGATGCAGATACTAAATCCTGACAAGCATGAATGGATTCTTGATAGGGAAGTTTTTAATGACATCCTGTCCCTATACCCTGCAGGGTTAAACATGGATTTGTAATTCCCTCTATTTCTTAACAGGGTGGCAGTTTTGTCCCTCTGCAGAGAACAATGGTGCAGAGTTCCAAGTTATGAATTTTCTCATCAGTTGGTGCAACTGTCATGCTTCTGGAGTCTAGCTTGAACCCCACAAATCTGAGATTCTGAGTAGGGTAGATAACAGATTTTGTGGGGTGCAGGTGAAAGCCTAGTCGCTTGAACAAAGAAGCAATGACTTTGACATTGTTACTACATTCCACATAGCTAGGAGTCATCTACACTGTACGTATCCTAGATTGATATGGCCCTGTGTGCGTAGCCATGCATATACAGGCTTTAGTAACTTCGTAAAGATTCATGGGGCACTGGGCAAGCCACTTGGTCGCACACAAATTTGAAAAAGCGTTACTCCTGGTTTGAACTGCAGTATTGAGGGTTCTCCCCATTGACGTGAAAATAACCTGATTTAAATGAATCTTGAGTAGAAAGTCATAAATGGACATCATTAACAGGTTTAATCCTTAATGATGTGCATACCTTTTCCGATGAGGGTCTCGTTCGAGCTAAGCTTGTTTTGATTCCCCCTCTTTCTTTATCCTCGATTTTGAGGGCGGCCTTTTTACAAAAAAATCACTCCTTTGCCGTTGATATGGGTGAAATCTGCGATATCCTTGAACCCCCTGAGTATTTTGATGAACCCGACGTCCATGCATTCAAGCCAGAATTCCCGCCACGTGCAGTGCTGCGTTGCAGGGGTCGAACGTGTTTGCTTCGAAATATCTTTGGTCAATTTTGACCGGTCACCGAACAAATATTTCAGTGTTTTTTCCTCAGGAATATTGTCTTTCAACAAGCTTAAACAATTTTTGCAATGCCCTCATTCGCATGGCTTCCTGTCCGCTCGTTGATATCCAGGTCGGACGCGATGTCCTCTAAGAGGCTATTCATGCCATCTTTTGTGGTCTCAGGTGGACTTCCAAGTTTGGCCAAAACGAGGATCTTTAAGGACTCATATTCATCGTTGTCTTCACTCACGCGGATGTCGCCCTGTTCTTCCGCCTGTTTCAAGCTCGTCGAGTTCAACTGGCTCCGAGAGCGTATTGACTTTTTGTTTTAAGTCTTTGACTTCGGTGAGGATGGCTCAAGGAGCTGCTTAAAACTCTTTTTCTTCCTTGGCCGAGGATCGAATGCCACCAGTAGTCTACTGGCATCCATCTTGTAAGGTTCGTAGAAGGCCGCATGCCGTTACTTTCAATTTGTCGTGTTTACCAGGGAGATATGGCCCCAGTTTCCCTGAAAATCTCGTCTTTGTAGCTTTTATTACGCCTACATGATGAGTATTTCACTACAGGCCGTTTGAAACCATTCGGTCGCCCAGCGGTTTAATTTAAGTTTCTCAGCCAAAATATAACACCAAATACATCGGAAGGGATAAAAAAAGGGTTTTGGTTCATTGGATGAAAAGGTAAGAATATTTTTCTTAGCGTCCGTGCACAGTATGGGGTCCAGTTCTCGGCCATAAACTTTCTTACCTTAGCATAAAGCATAAAGCATAAAGCATAAAGCATAAAGCATAAAGCATAAAGCATGAAGTATAAAGCATAAAGCATAAAGCATAAAGCATAAAGCATAAAGCATAAAGCATAAAGCATAATTTATTCACGATGAAAAAATAAAATATAAAAATACATCATGAAAAGGAAACACGAAGTTGACCCTATAGCGTTTCCTGGAATTAAAAACTAAAACAAGCATCATAATTACATATTTACAAATTTACAAATTAAGGAAAGACTTCAGTCTGGTTTTAAAAATGTTAAAAGATTCAGCTTCTACTACGTTCAGTGGTAGGTTGTTCCAATCCTTTACTATACGAACGAAAAATGAGTATTTATAAGGATTTACTTTTGCGCTTTTCACAAATAATTTAAAAGGATGATTAGCACGTGTCCAGGTATCTAAAGCTAGTTCGAAAAAGTCACTAAAATTTAAACCATTTAGGCCAAATACGGTTTTATAACACTCTACAAGGGAGATGTAGTGTCTGCGTTTCTCTAAAGTGGGCCATTTCAGAATTTTGAGGCGGCCTTCATACTCCATATCTCCTCTTCTTTGACCTAATGGAATTACCTTGGAATTACCTTGGAGTTACCTTGAAATTGCCGTAAGGATTTGAAATTTCACAGACATCTAGCTTCAGCATTCAGTTTACACATGTAAAGCTATCGACTGCTCAACGCTATTTTCTCCCGAGTAATAACGAAAATGGAGGCTTCGTTCGTGGGCCCAGTTATCAGCCAGCAAGCCCAGTAAGAGTGCGCTCGATTCCTCAGAATAAACAACGCTATACCAATTTTTGTTGTTAAGTCACTAATAAGGCTTGTGTTTGATATTTTGCCCACAAAGTATCCTTAACAAGCTTTGTTTCATGCTAGAAAAAGAAGTTTTTTTTGCACACCTAGTTTTTCTCTTAAATGCAGTCATGCGAGGCTAAAAAAAGGTTGGGTATATCAAAATGGGGTTCGGTAAGCGAGAACTCATGACCATAGTTTTAATTAATATCTACTGTCAGAACAGGCCACCCCATTACAGCTTTACTTTTACAAATGATTTGACCAGAAAATTCCATACAAAACTATGAGCGCTTTTTAGTGTTGCTGATGGCGAGCAGGGTGGCCGAGAATAGGCAAATACGCAAAAGTACTAAGGAAATATTGAGGAGTAAATTTAGGTCAAATAATAAAACAGACAAGCAAAAATTTATATTTAACAGATAGCTTTATCACTCTACATTCTTTATGCCAAGAATTGGGTCATTTGGGCTTTCTATACGGATAAAATATAAACTTGAATTAGACCATGTAATTCGAGTAGCCGTAACCAAACAAGTTTTCAGGGAAACCAAATTCACCTACCTTCGCGCCACCTTGACGTGCTCACGGTATATAGTAGCTGTGAACTCAAAACTCGGCAGGACGAAAGACAATTGGAAGCAATTGCTTTTTATTCATATTCATTTGCGGCTAGAAAAATAAACGTTGAATAAAAAGTGGCGGAGAACTGGCCCCCTTACTGCAGTCACGTTTTGCTTCGTGCTCCTATTATCGCACAGGATTTTGTTATCTCTCAAAATATTCACTTGTTTTCATATTTACCTTACTTACATGTCCACCGTATTATTTTATCCTCTGGGATGAATGTTTCGTGGAAAAAATTTGTAATTTGGGTAGTTTTTGGCCAACAGACCTTAATTATTAGTAAAATGATCTGTCTCGTTGCTGTAGCAACGGGTCGCTAATTTGACACTTATATCTAATTATCATATTAATTACACATTATCGCTAATCGGATTTTTAAAAAATCGGAAAATAATCGGTGCTGATCAGTTTTCCGTCAAATTCATGTCCAAGAAAGCAGAGAGGGAGAGGGTTACATCTTCAAGTGTCGGCCATTGCTTCTAGCGTTCGTTGTTTACAAATAAATCTGCTGTCGTTTTCCCTGTTTTGGGAAAAATTTGAAGAGTTTTCCATCGCAAATTAGTTGTAAGTACCCTGCGAGCAGAGTCTCTTTCGATCTTCCTAGATAAGTCTGGAAGAGGAAAGTAGACTCTGTTCGCCGCCTCCACATTATTTGATTTGCCGCTCATCCAAAGAATTGGATGAGTCAGTCCAGTTTCGACTTGTCAAACCTGTTTTTTTTAATTTTTGCACATGATCAGTCGCCACGCGTCATCAATATTTTGAAATTTACAACAGCGTGGCAATTTTAACTGTTAGAATTCCCATGAGTTTTTCCTATATGTGTCGGTTACAGAAACTAGCCTGACAGAAACCTATAAATTTTTCGGCGAGCAGAGTCTACTTTCCTCTTCCCGACTTATCTAGGAAGATCGAAAGAGACTCTGCTCGCAGGGTAAGTTGTAAGGAAAGTTATTTGTGTTTCAAAATTGATCTGTCGTGCTGTTTCAGATTGGTTTTCTTTCTTTCATTTCGAAAATTAACTATCCTAGCCTGCCTTGTTTGTTCTTTGTTATTTCATCCAGGTAACGTCGCTGAGTGGAATTGATACGGGAGTTGTTTACTCTCGCAAGCCAACATATTTAGACTCGGCTTGTGTTTAGTGCGGATTGCACTGAAGCTAAGATGCTTTCGCAAGCCCACATTCATTGGCTCGAAATCCATTGAGCACCACATACCTCACAAGTATCTCACAAGCTATCACAAACCAGTATTTATCGGCTTGAAATGTCGGTGTGGTTTACATCCCAAACTGAAAGAGTTATTGTACTCTAAAAAATAGTGGCATTGAATAAGAGTTTTGCACTCTCAAAGAATAGTATTTCGTACTCTTACTGTTGTCTGCTACTAGCCGCCAGCATGGGAACAACAATCGAACAATACCGGTCAAGGATCGGCTGTCACAACAATTTTGTGAAAGTCAAGGATGCATTTTCAGGTGTGGGAGGGCGATTTTGGAATACGATGCTTATGATGTTTTACTTAAATGTGTTTTACTTGCCAACATTAAAACAAGTTGTTGGACATTACAAGTTGTGTAATGAGGTGATGTTTTGGTTTGTACAAATGATGTGCTACAATGTTTATATCCCATTGCTTATAAGGCAAGCAAATGATGTGGAGGAAAATCCAGTCAGGTCCGCTGACTCTAGGAAGTGAAACAATCTTTGGTGTGAATGCTGGTAAAGTAATGTGTAGCAATGTCACTTCCTGGTATTATGCCATCAAATACAAGATATTAGTTTGTGGACTAATTCTACTTTGAACAATATTTTGGTTATTGGAAATAATCTATACAGTTCTATAAGATGTTCTGTGCGAACAAATGACTATTTGCTGTTAACTGATGTTCCAGACATGGTTTCAATATTTGATAAAGTGTATTTATTGCAATATAGTGTATTAATGCCATTAGTTAACAAACAACAATTGTAATTCCGTTGAGAGTTTGAAAATACTCCTAGAAGTGAATTTCTAAGAGACATATATGGACCAATGTTTGATGTCATGAACAAACTTCCAGTAAAATTTAATGACTCACTATACACCCTTTTAATAAGCCTAATATATGCCGTTTTCCGCTAATGACGTCAAACTCTTGCTTTCAAATTTTATTTAGAAATGTACAAAGGCCTAAAACTTTTCTGATTTCTTTTCTTTTTTGAAGCCTTTGTACATTTCTGAATAGATTTTAAAAGCATGAGTTTGACGTTATTAGCGGAAAACGACATATATTAGACTTATTAAAAGAGTGTATATTGTAATGAATACACTTTATCAAATATTGAAACCATGTCTGGAACATCAGTTATCAGCAAATAGTCATTTGTTTGCACAGAACATGTTATAGAACTGTATAGATTATTTCCAATAACAAAATATTGTTCAAAGTAGAATTAGCCCACAATCTAATATGTTGTATTTGGTGGTATATCATAGCAGTATGTGACATTGCTACACATTGCTCCCAGCATTCACACCAAAGGTTGCTTCATTTCCTGGACTAGAGTCAGCGGACACAGTGGTTGTTGGATCAATGATGTCAAACATTGTAGGACCTGGATTTTCCTCCACATCATCACCTGTATTTTTAGGTATTGCTAATGCTGTGTGTACCATTAATGTTTATTACTGCTCCTCCAGTAGATGCTGCTAGTAACACTGTTGGAATCTCAGGATTCATTGGGGCATGTCTATAGGTTTTTACTACAGTGTGGTAAAGTGTTTTAATCAAATGGCTTTTCCCAGCACCACCACCTCCAGTTATAAACAAATAAACTGGTTCAACATTTTATGACTTCAGACTGTTGAGGTTTTCATTTTATTTCTAGTCCATGAAAGCACCCTGTTGTAAGCTTTAGGTTGCATTTTTTATTATGTAATGATCTACATGTAACTGATCGACGTAATTGGTCATCAGATATTTCCCTTGGCTGTTTATACATTGTTACTGGTGATGGACTGATTTCCAGTAGTGTGGGGATTTGCACCAAGCTCTGAGAGTACTTGTTCATTGAACGCCTCATCTAGTGATGATTCATCTTAGAATAATTTCTAGTTGAATTTCAGCATTCTTTTGATCATAATTTTATAAGATCATATGAATGTATGACAGTTCCATGCTTGTTTCTTAGCCAATCTAGTGCTTCTGTTACTGGTAAATAGAGATGAGATGATGTAGCGTGCAGCAAGAGTTGTCTAGACTGTGCAAATGGCATTAAGAGAAATTTTAGTGGCAAGTCATCGATGGAGCTCATTTCACTACTGCATTGTTATGGCAAATTTTGAACCAATCACGCATGGTAAAAGTGAGACCGTAGTACCAAATTCTGTAAGGACTGAATGGAGTTAAGCTAAGCATAAGACCCTAAGTACGCATTGCGGACCTATTTTTTACAAAGTGTCCGCCAACAGATCGTTTTCAGGTGACGTCATCATTTTCTAAAATCCAAAACTAAGGAGCCACGAAAGTTTTTATCCTCATCAGGCACAAGAGGCGGTAAATTTGTATCTATTTGCAATTTTAAAGCTCAATAGCGTGCTTCGTTTGGAAACCAGAGCATTTTGAATTTCTGAGTTATAGCGGTGCGTGACACGAGGCGACGATCGAGTTTATTGAGAAATATATATTTATCTCATGGTTTTGAGCCTTTTTAGAATTTAAGGCATTAGGAAAAGTGCTTAGATAAATAGCTGTCTGTTCAGTACAGATGATCACTCGCCTAGATAGCCAAAGTAAGTAACAGATGTTGACACTATTTTCCGGCCGCCATATTGGTGCACCACAGATGTGCACCAACATGGCGTTTTCATACTGGGCTCTGTAAATTTCTGCGAAACATTTCGACGAATATCTGAAGTTTGGGGAAACGCATAGGCCTAAAACTTGGAGAAGTGTCTTCTTCATTTATCTTCTACAACATCACGAATCCTTGACTTTTTCCACTGGATGGTTTTCGATTTATTTTTTTATTGCGTGACAGTGAAAACGATCTATTGGGATATGTGCATTTGATTGACAGTCACGCCTCGTTGCAAAGTTCACACAGTTGTAAGTTGAACACCGTTGCATGGGTTGTTGACTTGATGTATTTACATGTACAGTTGGAACGGGTATTAACCATACGCGTATGTGCGTTTATCGATATACGCGTCTGCCTCATTAGCTTGTTTATTGTTTTGCTTATTGTTATAATAAAGAATACATGTAGCTTGACAGCACTAAAATAGTACACGACTACTAACTACATGCAGGGGCACCCAACGACCAATTTGTTGTAAATTGTATTATTATACCCCAGTTAATGAAAATAAATGTTATTAATTCATTTTCAGGTGTTTTTCAGTGTTGCTGGGAAAACATTATCTGTTCCTTTTTCCCAGCAAGACACACAAGAAATTTCCCAGCCAGCTAGATAAAATTGGTTGGTTTCCCAGCCAGCTGATCAAATTTATTTCCCAGCCAGGAATTCCGCGCGCTTTCAAATCCCTCGATCCAAAACGACCGAACAAAAGCGACAAAACCGGGACAAAACATGCTTTTTCCGCAAGCGCAATCACTCTGACCAGCCGTCGTATGTTTGTGACTACTCTCTGGGAGAGGGAAGGAGTTTTTTTTTTTTTTTTAGTCGTCCTCAGTCTTCAGAATTTGTACAGCCAGCTCGGGTTGAAATGCTAGAAAAAGTCAGTAATTCCCAGGCAAAACCTCTATCAATAACAAAATTTCCCAGCCAGCTAATCGAAACACCTGTATTTTTGCCAGCCAGCAAGATTCCTCTGGGGAACAGATAATGTGAGGAACAGATTCGTTGGGTGCCCCTGTACATGACAAAGACGCACTTCCACAAACAGCTGTCGCGTTCGGAATACGACGAACCCACGCACGGATGTTTATTTCATCGATATACAGACAGTTCAGGTTCAGTGTTATTTTGTTCCACACTATCAAAAGAGAGAATTAATAATATACAAAAGGCACACCATCAATAAACATGCAATTCTCGGAAAATCTTCGAGTTTACCTCGCCGAATTCGACGGAAGTTCTACTCCCATTTGAAAGGTGTTGCATTACCTGTCACGATTTCCTCAGCTCTTGATGTGAGTCGTATGCAAATTTTGATAGTTCGTTGTTCGGGCATTCCCATCTACTTTAATTTTCCATCAGTTTAAAACCAGCAGTATCAAAATGATACGATACTAAAGAAATTGTTTTCCATTTATGAGTTGGTCGCTCCTCTTCATAAAAAGTTTTTAATTGAACCGCGTGAATTTTAACCCTTAATTTCACGACGTGAAAGTTTTCACCGATCATTCACGGCATGAATAGTTTCATGCCAAGAGTGAAAGTTTTTTATCGTAGAGTGATTACGGCGTATTCACGCCGTGAAAATTGAAATTCACGCACCGGGGCAATGAAAAAAATTTGACGGTTTTCAATGAATCCATAAGGCCCTTTTTGCGTAAAGGGTCACAAACGATACACGCATTTGAATGCCAAACTTAAGACAAATTTTTGTTTCCCTTCTGATTCATAAACGAATTACTTTTGCTTGTTATCCAAAAAATTCGCGACGCGAAGCGACCTGCGCGTTTGTAACATGATAGCTTTTGCAGTATGTAAATTTTCTGTTGTCGGCTCGTGGCTTTGTTCAGATCCAAAAGTTCTTTGTTTTACTCAACAATGCAACACAAAGGAAATTTATGATACTGAATAACAAAGGAAAATCAGACGCGCATGAATATACGCGTGTGTGCGTATAAGAAGTATGTGCGTATAAGCATACGCGCATATGCGTATACACTGCGTATGCGCAGTTAACGTATATCTGAGCGGTACTGTCAAATGTGAAATTTTGTTGAGTGGCCGCAGTAAGGGGTGTTGCACTGTAAAATGATTTATTGCTTTCCCCCTAACGTTAAGTACTTTTTTTAAAATTGTTTTTTTAATTTTTTTTAATACTTTAAGTACTTTAGAGAAAAAATCTTTTTGCAATGGTGAATTTCGTGCAGCTTTCTTCTGAATGGGAAAGGAAGAAAAAGAGTTTAGGACGGGGAGTGCCTCTCTGATGTGTCTTGTTCTCGAATGGCGCAAAATGTACCCAACTATGTTGGGTGACTAAACACTGGTGTTAACGCGCCAATGCCATTATCACTTGAGTCTTTGTTTTTCATGAGTCAACTACGTTCACTCTTCCAGATGTGTTTCTAGAAGAATCAGGTTAAGTATTCAGATGAGTGTTCTTTGGTTCTTCGATTGTGACTGTTGAAAAACAACCTTTCAGATCAACACGAACATGTGCAATGACCTGACGCAGGCACTATGCTATCTCGTGGGAACTCCATGCCTCCGGTCATGTGATAGAATTTAACATTTCAGTGGCAGTTCAATTTGCAGCATGCTTTCCAAGCGAATTTCAAGCATTGGTTTGTTTATCATGAGTGAAATGACCGGGAATCCAACGGCAAAGTATGTTAAATTTTAGTTTTCTGCGACCCTGTTGATATTAGGGAGCTTAAGCACACATGTTTTTAAGGCGCGGACGCCAACCAGAAGAGAACATTTCATGTGCCAGGACAGTGTCTCCCAGATTTTTATACTAATCATCTTTAATGGAGAAAAGATACTTAGCAATATAAATGTGGTGGAGTGAATACAAGTTAAAAGAGAAAATGGCTCACTTCCGGTTGCCATATGCGTCTAAAAAACGTGCGTGCTTAAGCTCTCTATTAATTCTGGGCGTGCATGTGTGGATAAGGAGTTCATGTATGACCCCACAAAATGTCCTAAGCACCTGACGACTATGTATGAAACCAACATGTACGACCATGCTAACTAATGTAATACGTGTAGTACCAGTAGTCGCCATAGTACCTGTATTACCTGTAGTACATGTAGTAGCTGTAGAAGCTGTAGTAACTGTAGTAGGTGTAGTACCAGGTGTCTTGAAAACAAAGACCCCTAAGACTGAAAATGAAGAAAGTAACTCAAATCCCTCAATTTGGCGAACACTAGGCCTAACTAGGCCAAAAGTTGGTTTTTAGGCCTAGGGTTAGCCAAATTGACGGTTTTGGGTTACTTTTCTTCATTTTCGAATCTTAGGGTCTTCCGGGATCTTAGGGGTCTTTGTTTTCAAGACACCTGTGTAGTACCTGTAGTATGTGTAGTAGCTGTCGTAAGTTACATGTAAAACAAGAACCGAGACAATGACACTTGGGTTAGAAGTTTATGTATGACCCCCAAAAAAGTCCTGAGCGCCTGATGCCTATATATGACTCAACATGTACGACCATTATAACTACCCAGGTAGTAATAAGTGTAGTACCAGTAGTAGCTACAGGTACTACAGCTACTACACCTACTACATGTACAGATACTACACCTAATACATCTACTACACGTACTACAGCTACAACATGTACTACACGTACTATAGCTACTACAGCTACGTACTACACGCACTACAGATGCTACAACTACTACACGTACTACAGATACTACAGCTAATAGAGTGGTTTTCAATCTAGTGTCGAAAGTAATTAGACTAGATGCTTCTGTGAAGCATACACTGGCTTGCCTGTGGTACGTGCTACAGAAAATCAGAAGGCACTGAATTGTGTGGTATTGAAATACAGCATTCCAGTCTCTGAAGAATAACAAATAAAAGAGAAGCGAGAAACATTGGCTTCTGGGCTGACATGTTGATAATTTTCAAGTTCCCTCACAACTTCTTTTCACCACAAGGGTGCCCTATGAGCATCCGAAAATTTTGTAATACTAAACTTCACTGAAGTCAAGCCCTGTTTCGCGGGGTTAGTGTTGGGATGGGAGACCAAAACAATAAACCCCTCATGGAAAACAGAAACATCTGACCGAAAATACTATTAACGCTAACAAATGCGAACTCAGCAAGGTACAGATTCTGTTAGCTTGCTTTATGCAAAACAAATATTGATGAAAAAGCAAATAAATATTGATACACAGTTTTCAGAAAGAGCAGAAGGAAGTTTCTCGGACGGTCGATCGAGAATAAAATATTTACGACATGAAAACAACATTAATTTTGAACCGTGAATATAGAATATAAAAAGTTACGATCAGCGACAAACATTTTGGGAGATTTTTGCTACGTTCAAGTAAATTGCAAAATCGAAAGTGACATGGCCGGAATTCAGCGGGCGTCGTGATTAAGTTACCGCGGCATGTTTACTCGCCAAACAGTGAAGCATCTGTGTCAAATGATAGCAAGATACCGAGTTTTTGTAAGTTTCTTTTTCTGTCAAGTGTTATAAAGTTTGACAATGAAATGAGCGAAGTCAAAACAAAGATCACAATCGCCCAACTCTTGTTTATGCAAAGTCAAAATTTACTCTCCAAGACGCGTACGACGTTATTTATCACCAGGTAATTCCATCATTTTGGAAATAGCAGCTGCTTTATTATTCATCTGCGTCACAAGTTTTCACTGATTTTGGGCCTCATTTTGTTGAAACTCAAGCACGCTTCCAACAGGCCTGTGAACCCTTCCTGCTTACAGAGCAATACTAAAAAACTTCTCCCATATCACATTTCAACCTTAAGCTCGAAAATTCAATACACAACATGATATTATAATTCACAAAGGCAGAAAATACCACAGAATCCTTTTCCAGCGAAAATTTTATCGAAACAAACAACATATTTGCTCTTAGAGGCGAAAACCTCTTCCTATTTCATTGCGTGCGTGAAGACAAGAAACTCAGTTGTGTCAAATTACCATGTACTTCAGGTAAATACTGCTCACTTTGATTTCGTCTCGACGGGCGATAGATTGTTGTCGAAGTCCAGTACTCGTCGCTTTTGAGATTCATGCCTAGTTTATCCAACTGACTTTCCATTATTGAGCTCCATAAGGGTATATTTTGTTTAAGGATCCACTAAAACGCCATTCGCGTTGCATGACTTTCGACACCATTGCAGGCTAAGTTGATGATTCTACTGTGTCCACCAGAGAAATCTACGCAGTTCCACTACCCTCTCGATCCTAAGAAAATACGCGCAAAAGGCTGTATACACAAAGGCAACACTTACCAGGGGAGTGACAGGCAAGACTTTTACCGACACGGAAAAAAAAAAAAAAAAAAAAAAAAAAAAAAACAAACAAAACAAACAAACTAAACGCAGACCTCGACTGGGTTTGCCCATAGGCAACCCAGTAATAATTTCTTTGATTTTGCATTACTTCACTCAGTGATTGGTTCAAAGTTCTCGTGCCACTTTTTCAACCAATCAGAAGTGAAACCAAAACCAATCGTAGCTCGCGCGTGCACATTTTCCCTTGCTTTGTGTCGGCTACATGTAATTACTTCGAGTTTTATTGGTTTACTGGATTGTCTCCGTTCTTTTTGATTGGCTAAAGTAATTACTTTGGTTTTGGTTTTACGACACTCAATTGAAAACTGCTCTACAACTACTACACGTACTGTAGGTACTACAACTACTAAAGCTATTACAGCTACTACACATACTACATTTGTACACCTACTACAGCTACTACACCTGCTACAGGAACACCAATATGACAGAGCCTCATTTCCAAGTTTCTGTCAAAAGCTCGTGACATCACGTGAAAACGCTCTATAATACGTGTAGTAAGCTTAGTAGCTGTAGTACGTGTCACAGCTGTAGTTGGTGTAGTTGGTGTAGTAGCTGTTACAGTAGTACCTGTAGTACGTGTAGTACGTGTCGCAGCTGTAGTAGGTGTAGTACCAGTAGTAGGTGGAGTAGCTGTGGTATCTGTATTACCTATAGTATGTGTAGTAAGTTTAGTACCAGTAGTACCACGTGAGTCATACATTGCAAAGAAAGATACGGAAATTTTCAGAGTGACCTCACTTTCGCTGCGTTTAAAATTACTTTTAGCGAGATAATCTCTCATGAAATATTATATCTGATGCTCTAAAAGTCGTAGGATCCAATTGGCGTTTTAGATTGGTGGAATTGATCCATTTGTACTTCCCGACACGAACTTTGATCCTGAATGTTTACCACTGGTAGAATCAGTTGATTTAGTATCGTATTTGGTGCTTGAAACAAGCTACAATTTGCAAAAATGTTTCAAAGCCTTTCGCAGCCTTCAAGCCTACAATCACATGGTTTCAGGCTTCACTCAAAATGCGTTGCTGAAAAGTTTGTTGTGATGGAAAAGATCATCATTCACAAAAACTCAACAATCTGTTGGTTTCTTTGTGGGTAATAACAGACAGTAATGAACGATACAAAGCGCGCATTGCCGCTGCTGCATGGCTGGGCAAGGTGAATGCTGTGCACATATCGCTAGTGTATTGTTTTATCTTGAGACCTTCAACAGAGTACGAGGTAAACTGGCGTGCACTGAGTTAAAATTCGCATGGATTATTCCATCTTATGTCAAAAACGTGCCATATTCTCAAGTAGAAAATATTGATTTCACATCAGCCAGGAATCTTAAGCAAAAACTTGATGTTTCCATTGATAATTTGGATTCTTCTAAAGGGGGACCCTAGCCATTGCAAAGCAAGGTAACCCTGAAATCGCACCTCCATCGCCTGGCGAATTGAGTGATTTTTATGCTAAGCTGAACTCCTGCAATACCAAACCAGTGCTGTTAAGTTTAATTCCTCCTTATTCTCAGTCATTTACTACGAAAATCACCGAACTGTGGAATGGGCTCAAATTTTTATATCGTCGCCACACCCACTTTTTGTTGCTGCCCCGCCCATTTTCGTCGAAGAATTCAGTTGGTACTTTAAGTAACAAACTGAGCCTTACCGGGGTGGCAGACCGTAGTTTTGTCAACCACAAAATGTCTTTATTCCCCTGGGTCCCGACATGGCTGCATTGTCTCAGTCACGTCAAAACACAGTCACGCCTCCTTCGTGTTGGCAAACTTCAAAAACACATTCGCGGCGCGAAAGCGTTGAAAGATGCGAGAATGAAAGCCGTAGTAAACAAACTTTTGCGCATTCATGCCGCTTTTATTAGTTAATAGCACTTGGACGTAGTAGGCTGTTCGCAATCGTAACTGTCTTTACCAAGCCGTCAAGGAATTTACATTAATTATGCAAATAAAATGTTTATTCCCCCGTGGTCTCCCGACACGACTGTTTCTCTCAATGCTATTAATTAAATTTCACTGGCTTCAGTAAGTCCAGCCACAAAATATTCGAAGCACAGTATCCTACGAGAACAGAATTTATTTGTATGTTAATTCCTTGAAAGCCTGAGTCAATGCAGGCCCCAGGGGAATAAAAAATTTGCGCCGGTTGACAAACTATGGGAACAAATTTTATTTGCATAATTAATGTTGGCTGTGACTAAAAGTGGGACGGGGACGTGGGACTGGGACGTGGGGACTCGGGGACGTGGGGACTCGGGGACGTGGGGACGTGGGGACTCGGGGACGTGGGGACGTGGGGACGTGGGGACTCGGGAACTTGGGGACGTGGGGACGTGGGGACGTGGGGACGTGGGGACTCGGGGACTCGGGGACGTGGGGACTCGGGGACGTGGGGACGCATTTTTACCATTTGTTTAACTTTTCATCATATTTCACAAAATCTTCGTCTGTTGATCGTAACTGCGTTGTACCCCGGTTTAAGTTCCTCGTTTGTATGATGTGAAACAGAGATCTAGTAAATATATACAGTATAGTTCATTACTCGTCTTCATAAAAAGGCGACTTTCATTGTACTACTATCAAGTTACATAGTGGATAAATTTAGGTAAAACGAAGGGACAATTTTTTTTTTGCATTAAGTCCCTATTTGACATAGGCAACATGAACGAAACGTTGGTATGACCATTTCTCAGATCATTTTACAATTCCCTAAGTATATCGAGGCTTGAACATTTAAAAGTACTTCCACTTTCTGCATCCTAACCTTTTTATTTTCAATTATGCATTTCACTCGTAGTTGTCTGTCACGTCACATTTCTTGACTGAAGACGTCATAACGCTTGTTTTTGAGATTGGGGAAACGTTTACCCTAAAAAATTCCGACAAAGTTTTGCTTGAAACTGCTTAAAACTACCATTAACGTATAATTATACCTATCAATGTGATATCGTTCATTTTTATTGTGACCTCTATGTGATTTGACCTTTTTTTTCTTTTAATTTTTACCGTTGCCATTAAGATGGGCATATGATTAAAAGGCAGAGTGATAAAGCCTCGGTAGGAGTACTACAGCAAGGTATCTTGATATAAGATGACTTTTCCATCCTCTTTTCCGACAAAATATTTCAATTGTTTTTAGCCGTTAAAAATCACGTGACACATTTCAGATGAAAGAGGGAGTAGAAAGCAAAGTATGCAGATTTCAAGTTAACGTCGATTGGATAAATGTTTCCTCGTAAAACAAAAATATGCCAACTTATTCGCTTGGTCAAGCCTTAACACACAGAAGCGTTATTTAGCTTCTGGCCCGGGGACGGTACTTCTAATTTCTGGGTGGGGGGTGTGCCGCTAGGACCTTAGAACCCTTAGCCTAAACCAGAGCTAGTTCAGGTGAATTTTGCTACCCCGTACCAGAGTAAACTCCCCAAACCCTCCCTATCCTAGAGTAACTGTTTTTCAGAAACTACTGAGGTCACTAGCACAGTCTAGCCAAAGCAAAACCTATACCACAATCGTTTCTCTCTCAAAAAATGATTTATTTATACTTGAAGGCGTTAGTTTCTAAAGAAACTGTGGTGCTGTTTCGGTGGAGTAGTATACAAAAATTTGGTTTTATCAACTTTCCTTAGTCTAGATAAAATCTTCAACCAACTGGTCAGTTCCGTGAAAAATTATATCCAATTCTAGAAACAAACGCTCTGATTTATGTATCCTATCCTAGAGCAAACTGCTTGAAAACCATACCCTTCACAGCGGCACATACCTATATAGCTCATATATGGCAGTACCCCCCTCCCCCTCCTGGTGGGCTTTTGGCCCTCTGATGACGAACATTTTCGACAACATCAACGGTGACAACCCGAATCAAAGGTAACAAATTGAACAAGCGCCAGGAAAGATGCAGTCACAATGCCGCCAACAAGGACATTGGCACGGTATTTAAACTTCAGTTACAGAGGAGTCATAAGGCTCAAGTTTCTGAGCAACAACAACAAAAAACGCTGAAATTTCAGCTGCAGTGTCAGCAATGGGCCATTAGGTCTTCTGCTTTGTTTCACATTCGAGATCTGTGACGGGTGGCGAGAATGACTTTTCGAGAATCCAATTTTTGAATTTCGCTGTGTATTTAGCTGGTACTTGAAAAGCAAAATAACACAAGCAATTCAACTTTCTTGGCGATGTTGTCCCATTTCTGAAATTCTGTACTTCGAAAATGTGTCGCCGCGTCCCCACATCCCGAAGTTCACACGTCCCCGAGTACCCGAGTCTCCACGTCCCCACGTCCCCACGTCCCCACGTCCCCGAGTCCCCGAGTCCCCGAGTCCCCACGTCCCCGAGTCCCGGAGTCCCCGCGTCCCCACGTCCCCACGTCCCCGAGTCCCCACGTCCCCACGTCCCCACGTCCCCGAGTCCCCACGTCCCAAGTCCCACGTCCCCGTCCCACATTTAGTCACAGCCATTAAGTTAATTCCTTGACGGCTTGGTAAAGACAGTTACGATTGCGAACGGCCTACTACGTACAAGTGCTATTAACTAATAAAAGCGGCATGAATGCGCAAAAGTTTGTTTACTACGGCTTTCATTCTCGCATCTTTCAACGCTTTCGCTCCGCGAATGTGTTTTTGAAGTTTGTCAACCCGAAGGAGGTGTGACTGTGATTTGGCGTGACTGAAACAATGCAGCCATGTCGGGACCCAGGGGAATAAAGAAATTTTGCGGTTGAAAAACTACGGTCTGCTACTTTAACTTCGAGCGAAAAATAGATCGTTTTCACTGTCACGCAATAAAAAAATAAATCGAAAACCATCCAGTGGAAAAAGTCAAGAATTCGTGATGTTGTAGAAGATAAACGAAGAAGACA
>NC_090891.1:28466700-28476700 GCF_036669925.1 Montipora capricornis | reverse complement strand
CTCACAACATTTCAACGCAACATCTTGCAACATTGTTGGGCCCAACATGTTGCATACGTTTGGTCACCCTGCTGCGATATGTTGCAACATGTTGGATGATGAGGCCCTGTTAGGGGGGGTGCCCATGTCCTCCGTCTGAATTTCACAGCTAGCTATGTCGCAATTACGGAAAATTCTTTTGTAGCCTGTCGGAATTTCATTAATAAATTTTAGCTCGTTGCCCCTCTGACAATCCCCATTCACTGGAATGACGCCAACGGAACATACGGCCTCTATCTTTAGTACTTTTAAGCCCAGGGTTTTGAGACCTTTTTTAATGTTTAATACCTATTCAGACTACATGGAATAGTTGTTGAAGTCAATGAAATTCCATCTAGGAAACTATACAAGTGAATAAAGGCCTAATCTGGCAAAGCAATCGAGCTGTAATAGCGTTTCTACAATTCTGGTAGTGCAAGAGTCTAATGTTTCTTCCGATTTCAACTCTGATTTAGTTGTCGGACTGTGCTTTTCTGTAACTATAACAACCCAGGAGGAAGGACATAATCGACCATTCATTATCTGCAAGGCATGCGTTTACAAAAGGTCTGTGAAAAATCATAGTTAGTAGAGGGGACTGGTTATGAAACTCGGCAAACTTCAAAGGGTTAAACAATAGCGCGGTCTCTGATGTTGAATAGACCCGTCACGTGACTCTGACCGTGCACAAGTTCGGCACTCCGACGACTCGCTTATGACTCTGATAGTGATGTACTTCAATAACTCGCTTACGATTTGGAACACCGAGATGAATGCGATCAATAGAGAAAAAAAGTATCTCTCTGACAGACTGATGGAGTGCGCACGTGGGTCATGCAGGGAGAACATGATACGCAAAGCGGAAAAGTCCTCAAAGGGAGTGATGCACTGAATACGTCAATCACATGAACAATCAAAACAGCGGTAAAATGAGATGTATTTCTGTTCGCCTTTATTGGACCCTTATTAGCCATAATTGGCCATTATTGTTGTTAACAATGATCATTATTAAGTAATTACAACGAATTGTATACGCGCAAATGTTCCACAGTCCGCAGAACATTCACAATTCTGAAATTCGCTGTCGGTCAGTCTTGACATTTGTGTCGCTTTCGCTAATTCGTTGTAATAATCTATCGGTCGTCGCCAGTTCGTGGCTATCATGTCGCCGGTTCAAGACCATGTCGCTTGTCGGAATTTACCCCTAACAGGGCCTCGATGATGTTGGATCAAATTTGAAAACGGTCAAATTTTTCGTGCAACATTTTGGATGTTGCATGATGTTGTACTCGTTTGGCCATGTTCACGCAACATTGTTGCGCTAGGGCATGCGCGTTAGGTCCACTTCTTGCGCGCCAGGGGCCTGGGGCACATGAACATTGACATGTTGCGTTGAAAATGATGAAAATGTTGCGTGCGTTTGGCCACCCCGTGCAACATATGTCACAACATCATGCAACAATGTTGCAAGATGTTGCGTTGAAATGTTGCGAACGTTTGGCCAGGCCTTTAAAGTCCCTACTGTCCCTTACACAAGTTGCCAGGGTATACTAGGGCCAGGCTCTCTCGGGAACAAAGAGAACCTGGGAGTGAGGTTGGGCAGTAGCGCATAAAATACCCTTTTTTCACGAACACCTTGTTGCACGATACTGACAGATGCTTGAAGCCATTGCGGGTTTTTTCTTTGGTTATTTCACCATCATAACCAACGCGCTCTCAGACATAACTGTTAAATATCTGCGGCAATTCTGTATCCTCGGGCTATACGCGTTAGTAAAGTTCCTTATTTAAAACTTGAGATTTGTTGATTTTAAGTTCAAGGTAAGCGGATGACGAGAAAGTAATGTACTAAACTTAAAAATGTGTGGACAGAGCCGTTTTGTTTCTCTCCTCATTGTTTGGTGGAGTTCTTGTTGAAGTTCAGGTCCTTATTAGCTACCTCACAGAGGTTCGCCAAGAAATCCTTACCGACACTTTCTATTTCTAGGGGGCTTTGGTTGTTTGTTTTCAGCGAACTCTGATGACCAATAACGTTTGATTGACTCGGAACAATGCGCAGATGTCTTCCACAGATTCGACACAAGGTCCGTCGAAACTCAGGGAACCTAAAGCTGTATATAATCAAATTCATGAAGGAATTACTATACTGGAGAAGTTTGATAGCGAGTACCAAATTAAGCTTCAATTTTTGTTTACACGGAACGCAAAAGAACACCGCGATGTTGAGGAAGTGAAAGGGAAGCCAAGTAATGAAAAACCCACCGGTCACAATTGAAAGAGTTAGAACAAGTTTTTGTTCATGTTCAGCTGATATACGACTGTATCTTCGGTGTCGACCACGAAGCTCGTTTTGACGAGCCCGCATTTTGTACCAGACAGCGATGTACGCAGCAAGCATCACAACGAGGACTGACGACAGCGAGAACATGATAGTGTAGAAATAGACCTCAAAGTCGACGATTTTATGTTCGCTTAAAATTCGCAGTAAAACCTGCACTGAAGATAGAAGCCAGCAGGTAACAACGGCTGCAAAGTAAGGCTGTTTTCCAGTGACACGGTGTCTGTGAGGCCAAAATACTGAAAACATTCGCTCCAGGCCAACGAACGACAGGCTAAAGAGTGACGCAAAACCAGCCAGGAGGTCAATAGCCATATAACTGGATTTAAATGTCGGGTTTTTAGCCAACGTACACAAAGGCCACAGGATGACCATGTACATTGGAACAGCCACCGCGCCCACAAGCAGGTCTGCGAAGGCCAAGTTAATAAGGAGTATGCTTGTGCGCATGCGCCTAAGTCTTGAACTTTTGAGGAACACGGCGATGGAAAGAGAATTACCAATGATGATGAGCAAAGATAGACAGCTATATAGAACACACCACGTGACTCGCTCCCAGGTCACAGCAAACATGGTTCTTCCACGGACTCAACCTGCCAAAATGTTTTTTTTTTCAAGTTGAGGGATTACTGTGATATTTCGTGGATCCTCTATCTCCAGTAATCCTTCTTTACCCCTGATTGAGACCAAGCTGATCTAAATTTTGGGAAAAGACGAACGTTGTCAGTTAAACGTTGCACTTTTTGAAAACCGTTCATCAAGAGAAAAAAAAAATTATGTACGGCAAGACCGCAAAGTTTTTAACTGTGAATCAATTGCACTATATCAAAGATGCCCAGAATTTTACTGTCCCTTCAATACGAAAAGAAACACTTCTATAAAGATCCTGTTTTGCTGTAAATTTATGACAGTGAAATTTATAAACTGACATCTTCTTAGATAATGAAGACATGACTTGACATTTGTTAGCCAGCTGACACTCACACGCACCACTCTTCTGATAGTTTTGTACGTAGATAGATACTTTACTCCGTAATATACGTGAACTAAGTAATCCAGTAATAAACAGAAGCTACCATTAAAATATAAAATAACAGAAAATATTTATCTTCAACAATATACAAGACGATAATGCCATGCAATAAGACTGTTATTGGTGGATCATAAAAGTGGTGCGTGTTGAAGCAGAGTTAGTAGAGGGGAAGTCGTATTTCGGATAATTAGACAATCCTGTAGATTGTGAACCTTATCTTTTAAGTTACCAATAACAAAAATAGGTTTTAAATTAATTCAAGCTTCATTTTGGCTTCTACAGCAGCTAAGCTAAGATTGGGAAAAATGATCATGATGGAAGAACGCCTCTCCTCGAGGAAAACGTTAAAGATTTTAATAAATTCAGTTGTGATTCAAATTCACTTTTTAAACGGGCGAAATCAAACTCATAGTTCAACACACGAAGGTCTGATTTCTCTTTTATTTCCAAAGACAATTTTTTGGTTCCACGTAGCTCATTAGACGGAATAAGTCAATGATATGGGATCTGAAATTTATCGTTCCTACCCGAGGTAAAAAAAGTAGACCTATTTGCCGTAAGAATGTTACCCTGCGAGCAGAGGCCCTTCGATCTTCCTCCCGACTTATCTAGGAAGATCGAAGGGCCTCTGCTCGCAGGGTATAAGAATGTAGCACACATCAATGAAAATGAGTGTTTGTGTCAGTTACTTGTTGCCTTTTCAACCGGTCTCCAGTTTATGATGTTGTCGGAAAATGCACATCGGAGTCGCCACGTTCGTCCATATATAGAATGTTGGCAGGTCTTAAGTGAAAGAAATCGTCGCCTTAGCTAGTGGCAAAGTCGAGGAAGCCAGTGCAGCCTTTTTGTAAGTTTGGTCACGGTCTTATTTATGATCCACGCTGGGTCGTACGTGGACATGAAAATTCCAAACTGGGCGCAGGTTAGCTCAGGTTGAGTAGTCCTTACTAGCCGTCTACGGGGACAATTTGAATTCTTATTAGCAAAAATTACAAGAAAAAGGTTCTCTACGTGCATTTATGGATATAAGCAGTCTGTGTGAGATGGGTCAAATATTACTGAAATCGCCGAGTACAAAGTCGACCCTTGGCATCTGAGGCAACAATGAAACTGAAATGTTACGGCGGTTTCTGTTTCCGGCGAGAAACAGATTTAGAAATCTCATTAGGGACTTATAACATCTACGACGTTGAAGTGGACAAAAGAGTCGCGTCAAAATTAACTTTCAGTTGCACTACCGCGAGTCTTTCGCGCTTATTCTATCTCGTTTACAAAGCGAAAAGTACAATGTGGGCGAAGTACCCTAAAAAAATAATTTTTAATTTTTACGAGGGCTTTCAGAGTAAAAATAGAGGCTGACTAATTGAAAGGTTCGCGTTTGGATGCTGACATCGTCGCTAAAAACCTCAAATTTGGTGATTTTACGTCGATGTTATACAGGGTTTAGCACAGAAATGAGCTAAAATGTTTCTTAAACTCCCCAAAATCTCACAGCCATAGTTCCCTCCACAATGCAAGCACGTTTCACTATTGACAATATAGAAAAGTTTACCTTCACTCTTAAACCTGCCGCATACGGTAAGGAACTGAAAGAGCTGAGCAAACCGCCTCGCGAGGCAGTTTGCTCATTTTTCCTCACTGAGTGTCATTTTCGTCGTTAAGCGATATACAAGATTTTTTTCTCAAAATGATCCATCTCAATCTCAAATGAAAATTTTATGAACTTAGAATGCTATTAACGACAGAATATTGTTATACATCTTCATGAAATGCGTTGAAAAATCGAGACAAATGCCCTGAATGTGAGTTACAGGAAACAGGTGACATACTTCTAGCTATATATGATTAAAAGACTCTTATTGTGCTTTTCGCCAGGTTATAACGATGAAAAATTAAGAGGTGTACTCTCACGAAAGGTTAATCCGAACATACACACGAGAAAAATTGAGAAATGTTTCACAAAATTATCACTTTTAAGTACCTTGTGCGTTGAGATGTCGAAATTTCTTTCTTCTTGCGATGAGACAGATTGCAACCGCGGCCCGGGATTACTCTTTCAATTTCTTCGCCAGAGTGACATCAAACTTTGTCCTCTTTTAATTGAGATTATTTGAATTTCAGATAAAAGATACCCCAGCTGCTTTACACTTCCGGTACGATGGAACAAATGTGAAAATCCTCAAGGAAGTTTCTCTCGTCAAAATACCTCATTTTCAAGTCGTTAAACCATTAAAATTTACTGACTTTTTCGAATAGACTATAGACTAATCAACGTATTTTAGTTTCCCGTCAATTTTTGGTGTTCTTACGGTTTCATGACCCGGATCGGAATGCATTTAAGTTTGTTTTTTTTTACCCCTAGACTCTCTGGGCCCATGAAGTTAAAAGGTAACTGAATTTATCAGGGTTTTTTTTATAGACATGAGGTCAAAATTTTACGAATGAAAAAAAAAGGAAATAATCAATTAGTTTTGACTGGAAAGTGTCAATTATCCGGCACTGACCAAATTTTCCATTTGAATGTCAATTTTCTGCAAAGTTCCTGTCAGTGCGAGTCAGTATCTCTGTACATGAGGGCGGCCAGGGCACGACATCATTTTGGGGTGAAATCAAATATACTTGTTGAAAAAGCTTAAAAGAAAGTATATCCTCTAAGCATTATGCTGTCTTTTTGTGGTGGCAAGAGGTTGCATCTAAAAAACATTGGCACGCGCGGTTGAAACTTGGGAGACCTATATCAACATTATAGAGCTGTTCTTTCAAAATAAAATTCATATTAAGATTTTTCTGACACAATACTTTATTGCCTTCCAGCCGTTCATAAATATTCGTTAATTTTCTTATCGACAAAAAGTTAATTTTCTTTTTTTATGTAAAGCGAAAATACAACAAAAAAAGTCAAATATCCTTATTTCCAAGATTTATTTGTAGTAAAAAAGAATTAGGAGGAAATTTAAAACCCCGTTTAACGATAAGACTTAACTTCAAGTGTGTCTTGCGAAACACTCTAAACTTGAAATCTGTTTGCAATTAGAACAAGCAGACTGCTGTAAAATATTCATTTACCGTCGGAAATGATAACAAAAGGCCGTCTTATAGTCTCGTCGCAGGACGGGTGAAACTTTCTGCTTCTTTGCCAAACATGAAATCGAAACTTTGCCATATATCAAGAACACCCAACGAGAAAATTAAGCTAAAAGCCCTTCAGAGACATTTATAGGCTCCTTGTTATGTCTAAAGACTTTCTAAAGAGATATTTTTATCACCTACAACAATTTGATCTGTTCGGATATCTTAGCTGAAGATGAAAGTCTCCGAAAATTTTAGGGGATGAAATTTTATTTAGGAAATTGGTAGCTGAACGTCAACGGCCTTCTAAGAACTTACAACCGAACCATTTACTCATCCCAAACTGCTAGAGGACCTTTTTAATTCCCAAAAATTGCAAAAATATCCCTTCCGAAAACGCAAGGGACTACTTTTCCCAGGCTACGGATCTTTTAGGTGATGTTTTAGTAAAGAAATCTTTACGCGGCTTTTTGGCGACGAAGTACCGAAGTTCTAAGGCCAGTTTGACCGCTCTCCCGAACAAATATTTCACCGAAGACTATCGTTGGGTGCCCCTGACATATTGTCTGTTTCGTGCCATTTTTCACTCTTCGCATTATTAGTGATTTTACTCCTACATTATGAACCCTACAAACTTTAACATTAACATCACCTAAAAAAAAGTGATACATGCCTTGTTATACTAAGGGGTATGAAAACATTACCGCAAATTGAAAATATAAATTTTGCGAAATTAATTCTACTGCATAGAAACCATTAACAATAACTTGAGTTTTGTCCTAAACAGAGACAGACCCAAATGACGTTGAAAAAGTGGCAAATTTGTTGGCCGAATGATATGTGCGCATCCTCACAGCACGGGGTCTTGTGCCCGTCTTTGTCCTAGAGACGCGTAAGCAGATGAACAACAAAAGTTTGCCCAAGTTCGTCCAGACGGCGGATTATGCGTCTTATCGTCTTTACACCAGACGAATAACAAAAGAGACGCATAATTCGTCTGGACGGATTATGCGACTCAAGTATAAAAACGGCCACTCAGGGGATACGGTGAAATTCAGGCAAACTGATTCTAAGGTACAAAATGCAAGGCTAATAGTTGCCTGGCTTTCCCAGTAAACCCTTGCCTCCCGCTAACAATATTTTGGTCTAATTTTGATAAATCAAGGCTCCTGTGAAATCAGGCTCAAAGACGGCGAGCGTAAACACAACATGTACGAACAATAACGTTGGAGGTTGTGCCAAAATGTCGCTGCAGTCCCATTCTCGTCCCCAGAGTCAGGTTTTCTTTTGGTCAGCGCCAAGAACACGGACTCTGGCCACAGCCAAAAATACACGCAGTCGCGGTAGAGGTATAATGAAAATAGGTAGAAGAGCCAGAAGTCCGTGATTCGCGCACTTCCTGCTTTGGTTGTGGCCAGAGTCCGTGTTCTTGATGTTGACCAAAGGAAAAGCGAACTCTGGGGACGAGAATGGCATATTACGTCCACGCGATTCCGCAGATCATTGTAACGGCTTGCCGCCATCTTGGTTTTTTACAGTCCGCTCTTCCACTTCCGGTGTTGCCGTTCCCTCCCCTCAAACCTATTTCGTCCCGTTTTGCAATATTTGATTTTCGTATTAACGGAAATCAAAAATTGATTTTGAAGTTTGATGTTCCAGTTTTTTTAAATGGTTCTTGCATGTTTCTTTCTTGAGAAATTTTAACAAATCTTGTCACATTTCTATTCTCATTAATTAAATCTGAAGTAAAGGAAATCTAACTAAAAGTTAGTTGAAGTTTCGCGTGCAGTTCACGGTTTGCTGAATAGGGACCAGCAAGGACAAGGACGACGGCTACGAGAACCCCACATAACAAAAGGTTTAATAGGCCTCATCACGGTTTTCGACGCCATCTTGACGGGTAGGCAAAGCGGTCAGAAATTACAGTGTTTGTATGGGAATCCGATAGCAAATAACTTCTTCCAAAATTGAATTTTACACAATTTGTGAATCAAAACGTTAAAATACTAGGTAGAAGATTGTATTCGCCAAGTTTGAAGGATGTAGCTTTCCTATAAGTCGCTGAGTTAATTTTTTTTAATTTTCCATACATTTGTCTTTAATTTTTTTCCCGCGAACCGCGTCTAGACGTTTGTCTACCCAGCCAAATTTACAGACAAATGTGGGGAAAATTCAAAAAATTAACTGAGCGTCATCTAGCCAAGCTACATCCTTCAAACTTGGTGAATACAATCTTCTACCTCGTATTTTAACGTTGCGATTCAGAAATTGTAAAAAATTCAATTTTGGAAGAAGATATTTGCTATCGGATTCCCATACAAACACTGTAATTTCTGACCGCTTTGCCTACCCGTCAAGATGGCGTCGAAAACCGTGATAAGGCCTATTAGCATAACGATACTTCTGCACGCCCTGCACGTGCGTTTTACATTTTGATACATTTCTATGCCGTTCTCGTCTTGACAACGAAGTGAAATGATCAAATTTGAGGTCATGTGGAGGACGACAGCACCTGACGATGAAGTTTCAATTTTCTCTCTGAATATCCATACCATTCTCATCAATTTTATTCTTGGAATGTGTACCGACACTTTCCAAGCCGAACGACTTGGACTAATCGCAAAATTATTACAGTAACGGGAAATAATAATTTTAGACAACGTTCTCGTAGTCCTCCTAATAACTCCGCCCCCTACTTGAAAGCCAATTATGCTGAGCCAATCAGCGTTCGGGCTCGCGCCAAGGTAGCAGATCACGCGTGAAGGCTGTCAATTGACACCCGATCCTTTCACGTGTGATTGACATGATACGTCATTCATTTTTCGCGCGCAGATTATGGCGTGAGACAAAGAAAAGCGATTTAAGCGGTTTTAAAATTAATTTTTCTGTATTTTTTTCGGGAAAATATACTTCACAGCCCACCGATTCAAGATTTGCAAAAACAAAACAAAAAAATTGAGCGAGACGCCCAAATTAACCTTTACCGAGACCTTAAGCTCCCTTTTGTTTTTGCTCATTAAACATATTGTTTTGTGGCGTTCTCGTAATCGTCTTTACTTAAGGTCCCTATTTACCAAACTGAAACAGACATTTTTTCGTCATACGACATTACTGACAAAGCACATGGATTTGAATATAATTTTCACACCTGGTTCACTGATTCTGTCACGCGGTTAAATTTTGGAGGCGACTTTCAATCAAGCTGGCAATTTTACGAAAATTTGACTGATTTAACTGCTTCGATTCTTCGATTGCACTCACTTAATAAGAGAGCCATGTTGGTGCCAAAACAATACAAAAATGTATCTCAAGTTTTGCATAATAATAGCGTCAAATTCTCAAAAGACTTTTTCGCTATTGTTCTTTCCCCCAACATGGCCGCCGTGACATCAGGTGACAGGTCAGGTGACATGGAATAGAGGCTACTGTCCTGGGGCCTGTTTCTCGAAAGTCCCGAGAACTTTTCGGGCCCGAAAAGCAAGTCGTCAAACTGCAATCTGCTTATTTTGAAAAGCTGATCCTTAACATGTTTTTAATGTGAG
>NC_090891.1:28461700-28464200 GCF_036669925.1 Montipora capricornis | reverse complement strand
GGTGATATTGCTACAATACTACTTCTCTTCGAAAAGGGATTCAACAATGGCGGTTCCACACACAGAGCTATTTACAAGTTACATCGTGCCCGAAACAAAATGTATAAAACAGCCAGTACTTACTTTCAAAACACGAAAAGTAAAGCATAAGCTGTGAAATGGTGTAGACAATATACACAATTTAATTTAGTGTAAATTTGACTAACATCTTGATCCAAAGGCCGCCATCTCCAAGCTCCGCCACTAATAAACAGTTTTCCAGACGTGAATTCAATAATATTCTCTACATTTTTTACAAATACATGAATGATGGAAAGGTGTAATGGCCCGTGGAGGGGATATGATGCAAGTTGGTTGGCAACAGGCAACAGGCAACGGGCAACGGGCAACGGGCAACGGGCAACGGGCAACGGGCTACGGGCAACGGGCAACGGGGCGAAAGGACAACTAGTAGCTCAATGGGTATAGCATCCAACCGGTGTTACGAAAGTCTTAGCTTCGATTCTTGCTTTGGCCTCTGATTTTTCAATTGTCCTTCGCCCGTTGCTCGTTGCCAACCAACTTGTAATAACTTTTAACATTCCTTCTTTGCAAAACAAAGAAGGGTGTTTATTATTCTCGCCAGGAACCCCCATGACAGACCGATTTATTTTTAGATTGAATTTCCCGCGAATGAGACTCCCACAGGAGCCCCATGACCAATTACAAGAAATTAAGCTGACGTCATAGGGCCACCGAACCGGAACTGCCTTTGTTTTTTGACCTAATTCGCGGGAAGGGCTGGTCTAAAAATAAACCTACTTGTGAAAACGCCGTTTCACAGACGCTGTATGGAAGTTGCACTCTCCAGATGGGCTCCTGTTCTCGCAAAGAAATCTGGGCCCACAATGCATTTGTGGACTATTTGCGAAATGTTAAAACCCATTCAAAATATTGCAAGAGTTTTTTTAAAAGTAACCAATCAAGTGCTAGTAATCACTTTTCCACAAAGAGGCAAATGTGTCTACTTCGTGAATACTTATTTGTTATCAATACGTAAAGGAATAAGTGACCGAAGCCCCGCTTTTCGAAGGTCCCGAAAAAAATTTTGGGCTCCAAGAACCATTTTTGAAACCCTGATCCACCTTTCTTGAAAAAAAAACCTGATCTTTTAACATGTTTTCAGGGGAGACAAAAGCAAAATCTCTGTGAAGTTTCATTGCTTCAAAGCTCTTCGGTTCCGGGACTTTCGAGAAACGGAACGCAGAGCGGGTTGCATCTGAGTATTGGCAGTACTTTCGCATTGGTTTGGTTTTACCTGTCTGTGATTGGGTTAGAAATTGTGTGCCACCTTCTGAGCCAATCAAAGGCTGGAGAAAAACCAGTTAAATTTTCCAGCGCAAAGCGACAGTTGTATCTGTTTGCCTTGCTCTGTGATTGGTTCGTTTGATTGACCATGTCTTAAAATTCACTAATTTTGCGATATAATTTGCAATACCAAAGGGCTAACTACGGAAAAACCTGAGTTTGCAAGACGCAAGGAAGCATGTCTTTGTGTTTCCTGGAACGTAAAGATTAAAAGAGCAACATGTAAGAGAGAGTATTTTTACGATGCTTTCCATTTGACAGAACTGACTGGTTAGACCGGGCATTTGGAAGGACTAACTCTACAACGCCTTCAAATTAACACACTTCGAGGATGATATATACTCCTTCAGAAGAATAAGAGGGATTATCATACAAGTGTTCCTTCAAATTGTGCATTTTCTTTGCAAACTGACGGGTCTCACCCGTCAGTTCAGACAAAAGGAAACCGCCCTTAATTTGCATCAATCTGAACAAAACTACACTCGAAGCTACAATTAGAAGTTATTAGCTTTATGCGCTAAACGCCCATTTCAGATCATGTGTCTCAGAGGGACAATTCTTGTCATTTTTCTTCCCACCGGCCTGTAAATGGCAATTTCAGAAGAGAAAAACTCCCCAGAGCACGTTCATGGGGTAGCTTTAGGATAAAATAAAAAAAAAACCACAACGATGCAGAGGTCTGTTTCGGACTCCAAGTAAAATACCAAAGCCTATTGCTGATTGGTTTCATCATCAACCACTGTATTATAACTATTATTATTATTATTGCTAATAATATTAATATTAATATCAAGAGTGGGTCTTGTATATCATAATCCAATGTGTGTACCTTCTAGATTATTGAAATTTTATTATTATTGTTATTATTATTATTATTATTATTATTATTACCATTGTTCATCTTTTTCTTTTTCTCTTCATATTGAAAATCGACTTCAATAAATTATTGTTATGTTGCGCATTATTCTAGAGAAATCGAAGGGACAAAAGTAATGCAAGACCTGTGTAACCCTTAATAATAATTATTTCTTTTTAAACTGACAAGGAAAAATATACCGAGTAATAAGCTCCCTGGTAAGCCATGATACTGTTGAGGCATGGCTACAAATGTTTAAATGGTAAACTGTAACAAAGATATACTGTGCATCATTAT
>NC_090891.1:28414200-28456700 GCF_036669925.1 Montipora capricornis | reverse complement strand
TAACAATATGACTAGTCCCACCGCCTGGGTTTTTCTTTGCTGCAGCATTCCGATGATTTAACGAGACCTCATCATAGTGAGGTATCATGCTTGCACGGCTATCGGCCAGACTTGCAGTCGAAGCATGGCTTGGGGCTGAAAACAGAAAATAAACCTTTTCAGAGTACAGCAAGTGTAAGCAACAGAATTGTCTTGTTTTGGTAATCTATCGCAAGTCAACAATATTAATTAACAGTAACGCTTTATTTTACCCTCCATACCCTCCATGTAAGTGTAAACATGTAATAACCATGCACCTGTTATAAATAAGTTGGACACTAGCCTAGGGTACTGGCCCTAGTTAATAAGAAGCTAAACAAGTCAGGGAGCCAAGCAAAGTGTTAATAAAATTTATAATGGCTAACATGAGGCATACTAACTCAAAGGGCTGAGTTTCGAGATATAGACCTGAAAATAGTGTGACATAGCTGCGTAACCTTTGAATATAAATATTATAAATTACGGTATTATCGTATTATCAGGATGCTACCACCATTGCTGGCAAGTTTATCCTGTATGGCTACAAATTTTGTCAAAATGTGTTTCCAAGGGCACTTTCATTATTGCACTCTTGTGTTCCCATGGTCAATCATTGATTCCCCCCTTCTTGACGACCCCCTTTCCAAAACCTTCGACAATGTTGTTTTTTAAGGGGCCGGTGCAACAGATTGCCCTATGAAGACAAGGCTGCTGAAGGACTGTTAAAGGGATAATTTAGGCAACAAAATTATTTATGTATTGTAAGGAAGATGAGAAATGTTCCATTTAAGCAAGGTGCCCTGGGCAACAGCTTTTGACAAGGATTTTATTTAAACCCTGAAAATTAGGAGACTGTGTTTGAGTAAAAAGTAGTCGACATAATTTCTTGGAATAGTCTCTTGAAATAGCATCTGAAATAGCATCTGAAATAGTTTCTTGAAATAGCATCTGTTCCTAGAACAAGTCAATCTGAAAAGACCCACTATTCGTTGATTTGCATCTAATGTCATGATGGAAAGAACAACAGCAAAAGAGTCTTTTTGGAATTTGACTCTATTATTATGCAAACTACTTTGTTCTATTGCTAGTGCAATTAATTAAAGAATACTTGAATGTATGACATCTGCTATTATACTTGTATTTACAATATTGGGCTTTGATATTGACGATAATGATGATGATGATGATGATCATTGGGAAAGCAGATAATCATGATAGTGTATCTGACAATGTAGTGTACACACTACTTCAATGTCATCATAACAGTGTTCATCCATGTTAATTATTACAAACCGTACAGCTTCATGACGATGCAATGAAGAAGTTAAAAGTTGTGGAAGTATTACAAAAAATGAATATAATGGCGTAAACATGAAAGTGATCAGCACTAACAGGACTACAGTCAAGATGGGTTTATTACATCACACACACCTGTAGACAAGTATGACTTCCATTTTTGGGTTCATGAATGGGCAAGCAAAATTTGAGAGTTACTTGCCCAACGGGTAAGGTGGAATTAAAATATTTTTTGAGCCCTGTGAAAGTGAAGATGAGATTGCTCGTACTGAACTGATTGCGAATGGAACTTTGAACAAGATGTTCAACGAGTTTGCCGAATATCAGAAAGGTCTCTGAAGAGTTGCTTCTCGCTTGGCAGTGACAAAACAACCCTTGTCAGGCTATCCATTACAGTATTTTAATACAAGTCAAGTTTTACAAGTTATTCACAAGTTTTCACAAATACAAAATATGACGAAAGAAGAAGTGTTAAATTTCTCCTAACCATTACTTACATCTTACAGATTGATCATGTGAATCACTTGCCCCGTCCATAGCTCCATAATAGGTGCGTCCACTTGCATCACAATGAAGAGGCTAAAGAGGCAAGTGGAAACGGCAAACGTAAAACAAGAGTACTCCAAATCCCCCAAGGTTAATAGGAGGATTACTGTAGGTGATTGCTTAAATAAGCTTGGGGTTATGTTTTTTGTCATGTTACTGTAATGTCTCAAATAGGTGAATCTTTGCTAACATCATTATTTACATTTCGTATTATTAATATACAAATTTGGTGACAGAAAGCATCATGCTATTCACGAATTTACTTCAAAAGGTAAAAGAATGTGTTTAACACAGTCAAATTTCCAATTTTAAGCCTTTTGGCTTTGATAACAAGCGAGTTATTAGCCATCAAAAACCAATAAATTCTTGGGTGGCAAAAGAACCAATCAGCCCATACATTCTTTGTAAAATTTTAAATTTTTAAAGCGTTATCACTCACCCATTATCAGGGAAATTGTGTCCAAAGTTTCAGAGGTAGCTCATTAAGCAAAACACTTTCAATATTCAGCAATGATTTTTTGACTGATACAGATTAGAAAACGATGGGCTTAAAATTGCTAATGAGCCAAAACTTATCCGCCAATATAAAAAATACCATAATACTGTCTCTCATGCTGCCCCGGTTACCCTTTCGTTGCAAACAATTTGCAAGGAGACGACAGCTGATTTTGTTTGTCCTTCCATAAATATTGTTTTTATCTCTTGGGACTTATAATGGTCCCAAGAGAACCTGAAAACAATGACCGTGCACCAGTGGCTCAGTTGGTTGAGCATCGGGCTGTCATGCAGGAGGTTACGGGTTCGAACTTCAGCTGGATCAACACTCAGCATCTTAAAATAACTGAAGAGAAAATGCTGCCTTTGAAATTTCACCTGCAAATGGTTAGACTTTCAAGTCTTCTTGGATAAGGACTATAAACCATAGGCCCCATCTCACAAATGTCTTCTATGTTCATAAGTTCCCTGTGGGCAGTTACAGAACCCACACACTATTCAAGAACAGTAGGGGATCAAGTCCCCTCTGTTGTGGCTGTCCTGTTCTCTCCAGCAGAAGTGGCCGGCTTGGCGGTGATGTCTCTAAAAAGGCTTGTGGTTCATGAGGCTACCTAATCACAAACAGCCATAAGTCAAAAAGTGACTTTGCTGAGTGCTGGAATATGTAGACACTGATGTAGATGCAATGCTTATACAAAATTTTGAAGAGACAAACAAAGAGTATTATGGTATTTTTGATATTGGCTAATTCTCAGGCTTGGATGCCATGAAGGCAGGGCAGCCATCAGGGATCTGGGGAATATTGAAATGACCCAGGCCTTCTAATTGGTTTCAAGGTGGGGCCAGGGGCTCAGGTGGGAGATTAGGAAATGATCCCACTCGTGCTAATATAATTTTATTTTTCAGTGTACTGCTAATTTAATTCCTCACGTTTATGGAAAAGATACTGTAACGTTGATGCCGCTTACTGTTAATACATTGCCAGCCAGCCGAGCATTTTAATGACTGTCAAAAAAAATAGTACCCTTAATTTTTCCACAGGTTGGCACGGTTGAATGACCAAAAGAATGTGTGCAAACAGATATATTTTCCATAATTATACCTGATACGGATACGGACTTGAACTCTCCAGGCTTGCGCTGTATGTACGTCCTCTTGCTTCCTTCTTCTTCTTCACCTTCCGGCTAACGTAGCAAATAAACGCTACAAACGGAATCCCCACGATAATTATCGCCACTAAGGCGAATAATGCATATGCCCAGTTGCTGTATTTACATCCACCGCTGGTGTCATTAGTGATTAAAAGTGGTGGACAATCTGTTGCATTGCTCATGGTAAACGATGGATGGAAAGCATTATTTGTTTCCTTGCACAAAACAAACATTCACAATACGATTTAGTATACGACGTAGCAATTAGTTCGTACGAGGATCGCTATTGAATTTAATGCGGGCTCAAGTAAATTTTTTCTAATGCCACGTTTCATTGGCCTAAGTTAACCAATAGAAGACCCTTTTATGTCTTCACGAAATTCCCATGCTTGAGTTGTTGTGAGGTTGGCGGCGACGATCTTTGCACTATCAAGATGTTCACGAAGAAAATTCGCGGCGGTAAAACATTGCAAAGTCGTAAAAAGGTTGGTCCAGAAAGCGATGGGTTGAGGAATTCTAAAAGAGTTCAAGATTTGCGGTCTACGCTGGGTAAAAAGAAAGCGACAAAGATACGAGAAGTTAATTCTAGCAGGCCAAATGTGGTTGACGCGAGACAAAAAATTTCTGTGAAGAAAAGACCGATTAAACCTAATGATAGGTCAATCTCTTTGCTAGATGAACGCAGGAAGGAGCAGAGAAAAAATCTGCATCTTAAAAATAGATCACTCACTCTTTCTACCGGTGGCAGCATACAAGTAACGACTCGGCAGGAAGTTCCTCCAGATCGAATGGCTACCATGATGGGAGATTCAATACAGATTACGGCGAAGGTTGAGCGGAGAAAAGAGGATATGGATCGTCAGGCAAACGTGATTGCAGGGTTGCTTACTGTAACAGCCAAGAACGAAGAAGTAAGACGAAAGCAGGGGGAAAACCAGGCCAGAAAAAAAGAGAGGCAAAGGCACAATGCTCGAAAAGCAGAGAAAGTGTTTGAACTCGCGAGAAGGAAGGAGGAGAGGGAACGCGCATTGCAAGCTGGGAACATTGCAAAAAAGCAAGTGCATGGATTAAACTTGTCGGAAGGATACGGGGATGAAAGCTTGGAAGACAGGGCCTTTGATAGTAGGTTGGATCACAGCTTGAAAAATAACAGTGTACAGAGAGGTAGAGGTTCAGTAACCTCTAAGGTAGAAGGGTCGTCAACATCCAAGATCACAGTTTCTAACTTGCATCCAGCAGTTACTCAACAGGACGTTGAGGAACTGTTTGGTGTCATTGGTAATCTTAAGAGTTGCAAAATGCTTGGCGGAGGTTGCGCTGCAGTAGTATATGCTGACCAGCAAGATGCAGTGATGGCATTGAGGCGTTATCACAATCGCAAACTTGATGGTCAACCGATGCAGTGCAAGTTGAACACTCTACCAAGTCCATCTCTTTATTCACCCCCACCAGCCAGACTTGCCCCACTTGTACCCTTGCGGCCCACAGCACATTCATCACCAAGGCCGTTACTTACCAATACCCCTGCTAGTAATGATCATAATCAACCCACCCAGAACACGTTGGCTTCGCGGCCAGTTGTCTTTAAAGTCAGGATTTGATCCAGTTGGGAAATCACTCTGGGACTTGATGTCTGTTTGGAGTACAGTGTATGGCTGATAAAGCGTGCAGGTTATCCCATTTTTGCAGACCATAAGTCATTATTTTGTATGATACAGTTCATGTTTGGGCTACTAGTGTGACAACCCTGTTTAGGTTCTGAGACATGGATGAAGAGATTAACCTCATAAAAAAAGGAGATTATTTCAGAAAAGGAATCACTGTAAACAATGGAAATATTTTGAAATGTTATTCCACGAGTCAACAAACACACTCAGAATGTTAAGTGAGCTGTGTCTGTGAGATTCATTTATACTTTCCTGTTACTGAAAATTTTGGTATCTCATAAAAATAAGACAGGAATCTAAGAGTTTTCTAGTTTGTAAGTCGTACATGTCATTAAAGTTGTTCTCATGCCCTCTTCTGCAACTTGTACTGTTTTGAGGTGTGCAACACAATTTCAGTATAGAGTGTTTTCGCTCATGTGACCAGCAACCATATTTGCATACTAAAACAAAAGGAATAATTTACATAAGAATAGAGTTCAATTCCCAAAAGAATAATTTTCTCCTCCAACATGGCAGCTGTTTTTTTGTTTCACTCCTTTAACAGGGCTGCCATGATGTCATGTGAAAATACTCTATTGCCGAATTTAATTCTGGTGATTACAGGAGATGAGATGTTTGCTAACAAGCCCTTGCTCTCCCTTCACCTCGGCTTAAATTTACGTCTTCCCTTCCTGTTCATTGAGAGAGAGACAAATGACCAAAATCAAACTTGTAAAGTAGTTGGATATAAATTTAAGGTTAACCATTCATGTGTTGTGAACATAATGCAGTTTCTACTGTCTGTCTCCCTTGTGCATTGTTTTCAAAGTTGAGTCTAAATGGCAACTCTTTATTTCAATTTTACACAGGTTTTCATTATCTGAAAAAAAGGCAGAAGAACCAAACAGCACCTTTGAATATGACTTATCTGTACTTATCTTTATTTGAAAAAAATCACTTACATCAAAATGGTCACTGAGGATGAGCTTATTTGGCATCTTACACCAAGTTAGATGATATTTGGCTTCTCATACAGTAACTCTACACGACTCAATAAATGCACAAACCTGAAGTGTCAAATTATCTATTCCTGGACAACCCTTACTAACCAAGCTCCAGGTCCGTGCTGTAAAATTATAGACCAGGAGGAGCAGGAGCAGTCGTGGCTCATTTGGCTAGTGCTCGGCTTTTGGAGCAAGAGGTCCCTGGTTCGATCCTCAGTGACTTCAACATCTGTTTCGACTTTCCTCTGATCGTGTAGCTAAAGCTTTAAATGTCTGTAAAACGAAGTACTGACAGAGGGAGGGGGGTAAAGGGCGCATTGTCCGCTTCCATTGATACCAGTTTCGTAACTGAAGGAACTACCAACGTTAAATAACTTTACCAAGTTTTCCCGGTTGATTTGTGGCCAAAGCGCACAGGCCATGAATCAACAGGGAAAAGCAAGGATCCATAATTTTACTGTATGGACCGAGAAAACGAGTTCAGTAATTACCTATGTTTATTATATCTCAGTGGTAATCAGCCATGTGGAAGGTTGAACTGTCTCAAAGATTGCTGTGTCAAAATCCGAAAAACAAAATCTTCTTAGCTGTGGGAAATAGTTGCTTGCAAAAGTCAAACAGTTTTACAAGTTATGTAACAGAAACAACATGAAAAACTTGCTTGAGAATGTTTCATTGAAATCTCAAATTTAGTGGGCCATACTGTAGGATACGGTCTGCTAGTTTAACCAATCACAGCGTACATGCTATCTGAGAGATAAAGAAAAACTCTTAGACATAGTTTGATACTACTCTGGTTTGAATAAATTTGAATGTAGCTTTGAAGCCCAGAAAGTTACGATTCAAAGACCCATCATTTTGACACTGCTCTTTAGTGTCTTCATCAAGGAAGAGCCAATGTTCTTATTGCAAGGGTCCTTTCATATGCAACCAATCTGCTAAAAAAGGCAAATTGATGGCTTACATAATAAAAAGACACCCTTCAACCCATTCACAATAGGCCATTTTGGAAAATACCATAATACTCTTTGTCCCCTCAAATTTAGCATAAGCATTGTTTTTGTTTTCTCTTGGGACCATTAAAAGTCCCAAGAGAAACTGGAAACAATGCTTATGCAAACTCTGGTGGAACACACAAAGAGTATTATGGTATTTTCCAAAGTGGCCTATTCACACCTCAAACGCCCCCCGGATGAGTAAAGCGTATGAGTAAAATCTCACTCTCGGGTCAAAATTTGTTAATCACAACAGATTCTCATGACAAGTACAAGGAAGGGTTATGTTTTTGCAAACATTGGCCGTGAAGCACTATAATTATTTCAACAGACTTAACTGATTAGAGTGTAATGTGAAGTGCTTGTTTTCTACGCCATATGAACCACATGAGCATTAGCTTTCTTTTTAGGAGAATTTCTAAATTTCTGACCAACTTTTACCAGGTTAAGGACAAGAATAGGAGGTACTGTGGCCCAGTGGTTATGGTGCTTGCCTAGAAATCTGAAGACCCCGGGTTCAAAACCGGCTCTTCAGGACCTCTCGCTGAATTTGTTCCTGGTAGATCCTGGTTTAACTTCCCAGCTGCACTTGTAAATAGCCAAATGGTCTGCCTCTGGCCAGTTGGGATTCTTAACAGTTGTTGTTATTATTCTGTTCCGTTGTTTTGTTGATTATGTTTCATTGGCCATGAAAAGCCCCTATGGGGAGTGGTCAATTAATTATGTATTGTATTGTATTGAATGCTCTCCTTTGTCGTTATTCTAATTAGTCACAATGGCTATTTCATAAATACATTTAATTCCATCAGTGCGACTGGTGGCTAAAAAATATTGACAAATTTTGTTCATGACGTTGCTTGAGGAGGAGGTGCTGTCATAACTGGAGGAGCCAAATTAGCAATGAATGCAGTCACTCTGAAGACAAGTGTCCGTATCATGGCAGGGCAACGGGGATGGCCCACAAGATGTTCAACTGATCTCCGTAGTTCCGCAAAAAGAAGTCTGGAAGAGCAAATGAAAAGGAAGTTGAGTTAGGCTGACCCTTTCACCTGGTTTGGTGCAAGTCAGAAACTAGGAGCTGTATGCATGGCTACCACACTTGACTTTTCTTTTCAGTTTCACTCTTTGGTCTAATTATGGCCAAATTTGGGCAATAAACAGTTCATAACAGGAGAGGAACTGTTGCTGGTTGATCAGAACACAAGGAAAAATTATAGTTACTTCAACCTTTACATCTTTTTTGCAGTAGTATGAAAACGTGATGGCAGTCGTAATTAGACTGCCCTTCAACTTGTGCTGGGCCAATCCCTTTGCAAACATAAAGCCATATTTCACTTGTTGTTTCTTTGTCTTTGAGAAAATCTTACTACTGGTTGTTGATAACTTGTAGTGCTTGCCAATTCCTGGGAAATTCTGATTGGGTTGACAAAAAAAATTGCTTTTCCAAATGCATGCGTGACTCAATGAAATAGCCTTGACCATTAAGGGGCAGTCAGGAAATGACTAAACATGTACATGCAAATGTGACGGGATATAACTCTAGTTCATACCAACCTAGTGTATGGATTTCGTCTGGAGGCATATCTTAGTCCCAGGAAACGATAGTAAACAAATGGAATAAAAATGCCAACTTGAGCACTGAAACAAAAAAAAAAAAAACAATGCACGCCAATAACACATTTAAATGGTCTGATCAAGTTCCTCCTTACGTATAAAAGACAACTGTAGTGGCAAGAGTCTGCAAGTCAATGACTTTGAATTTTTTTAGGCTGCCACTTTAATACAAGTTTGAGAAGCAGACCAATGAACAAACCATCAATAATTTTCTGGATTGTGATCAGAAGTGAAATCAGTTCTCTCCTCTACTGAATGAAAGTTCAAATATGACTTCAAGTGAACGACTTCAACGAACAAAAAAATACTAAAAATTTACAAAATCACAGCAGTGATGATGATAATCACTATTACAATTTTCAAGCTTATGAAGCTTTTAGTTAGTAACACAAGTGGGTCTACTGCCATAACTGGGAAGACTGTAAATACATCAAATCAAACGAGAGGTTTTGACAAGAAAAGAAAACAAGAGTACCCAGAGAAAACCCTTTCCGAGCAGAGAAGAGAGCCAACAAACTCAAGCCACAAAATAATGATGCTGTGTTTGGAAATCAAACCCAGGCCAGAATTTTTATCACTGCACCAACCCTGTTCTTTCTCAACTCTTAAGAAAAGAGAACTTTCATCTAGAACTAATGCAATAATAATAATAATAATAATAATAATAATAATAATAGTAATAGTAATAGTAATAGTAATAATAATAATAATAATAATAATAATAATAAAAATAATAATAATAATAATAATAATAATAATATCTTTATTTAGACTGAAAAAGACCGAGACCTCTTCCTGGAACTGTCGTTTAACAATGAGATGTGTTTTACTTGCATGTGGGCCAGTGGGTAATAGACACTGCCACCATCTTCTTAATGGATTAATCTTTCCACCACCAGTAGAATCATCGGCAAACCAGACTTGTTTTACACTCGGCTCATCTGACCTAAAATCTTTGAATGAAAGGTGTTACTGCGAGAGCATACATTGCCATCGCAAGGGGATCTCCCTGAGTGATTCCTTCCGATGATTCAATTTCTTCTCCTCCAGTTATAAATAACCTTACTGGGATTTGATAGGTACCGTTCAGTAATGGTGATATTGCAGGGTAAATCACTCCAATGTTATGCAGGGATATAATAATAATAATAATAATAATAATAATAATAATAATAATACTGGGGTAGAACAGGTTGGTGCCTTAGCCTACCACAGGAATAAAGATGCTCCCGCCCACAGAGTCTTGGGTGGCACCTTTGGCAAGTGCCAACAACCCAAAAGCCACCCATGTTAGGGTTACAACAACCTCAGTTGATGAGAGAATGTCAACGGGACTGGAGCTTGTAGTGAAGGTGTTTATCCAATGTCCAAAGGCAATTTATAAAACCAATAAAAGTCAAAATTAAAAAACAAAAACTATAACAAATGCTGGTAAGGCTACATCAAACAGATTAAAATACTGTACATTGTACCTTAACATCATTAAAACAACAGCTGGCATTAGCATGATTTCTGTACAGGCAATGAACCTTAGAAGACCCTGCTGGTGTGTTTGTGCCTTGTCAATGGCACTTTTAGCTGACCTGAAAGAAATTTAAATTGCCCTTAAACAACTGAATGCCATTCTTGAATAAATACAGACGGTGCAATCAGTGTACTAGTCCTGCCTTAAAATGAACACTTTTCATCTTATCAATGCAGTACTCAATAAGCATTCTTAATTACTATAAGAGAGCTGTAGATTCTAGGACGAGAATTCTCATAGAGCAACAGTGAGCATGGGCAAACCAGCATCATTTTGGTGGGAAAAATGTGATACCGTCATCTTTTTATAAGAAGGTTTTGCAAAAATGTCGTCATGTCAGAACAAGTCACCAACACCGTAGTAGTTTTGGCATTTTTCAATCAGGAAAAGGTAACAGTTACCAGCAATAAGAATAACTGAGGAACCTATGATGCTAACAAAGAGAAAGATTAATTATTGTCTGGGTTATAAATTTTCTAAGTATTTTCGCTAAAAACAGGCTGTCAAATCTCGTACTCGTTCTTGTCCTCATACTAGAATCTAAAGGTCCCTATTATCATAACAAGCGCAACAATCAAAGAAGACAGCAAACACTCCCTATGAGAGAAAGTTTCTATTTGCCTCAACACAAAAGGCAACAAATTAAATAAACATGGAGGCATTAACTAGAGAAAAATCTAACCCATTGACCCCTGAGAATGACTCTTAACAGATTTTCCTCTGTCTGATGCCAGACGATATTACTCGTCAATGGGGAGTGTCCTAGGGCGTTTGACCTGTGAATGGGTTAATACAGTTTTTTAAAAATCAAATAACATTTTTACTACTATGTTTGAGGAAAAAGAATGTGCTCAAAAGATGTGCTTTATGTAGGAATACGAATGTTGGGGAAAAAACCTTTGACCCTTACCCCTTTCACGTCCAAACCGGCCGAAAACGGCCAGACTTAGTATTTTACTCTGTCTAATGTCAGACGATTTTATTCGTCAATGGGGAACCCCTGGGAGTCAATGGATTAAAGTGCCCCTAACCCTTCAAATTGTTATGTTAAATTTTGATAGATTTTCATATCTTTCAAGAACTCATTTTCACAAAGATTTTTTTAAAATATTGAATCCTGATTTTCTTACAAGCGCTTGAAGTTACTGAAATTTTTTTAATTTTTTGCACGCTATAAGCCCCGCTGGACAAATTATTGTCTCATGGGCTCATTAGGAACAAGCCAATGAGAAGCGTCCGATATATAACACTTTTTTAGCTGTGATGTGAGAAAAGGACATTCCAGCAACTCAAGCTTGCAGGATGTCCTTTTCTTACGTCACGCTCGATAAATAGACACATTTGCCCGAATGGGGGACTACTGCGAACGATAGGTGAAAAAGTAGTCGCGACTGCCTTCACTTTGAGCGCTCGTAAAAAAGTAAGGATTCAATGTTTTTCAAAAAAATTTTCCGAAAATGACTTCGTGAAAGATATGAAAATCTACCCAAAGAAACAACTTGAAGGGTTAGGGGCACTTTAAATTTGAGAGAATCAGTGTCAAAGTATTCTCTCTTTACTAGTAACTAAACCTTTCAAACTTTTTGCAAAAGCTGTCAACTAGAGGAATTGAACATGATATAGTTTCACATCCATGACTTTCAAAATGAATTTTAATCTTGGATTAGAAATAATTTCATTGTCTTTCATTATCTCAATTTAGGGAATTCTCTGAGTGATGTGGCCAACACATTTTGTCTGTTGTTGGTACTAAATTGAAACCATTGCTTACCTTACAATGGACATATTAAGCATACCTCCTGAGCCAAGAATCTGGTAAAAGCAAAGAACGTGAAATTGTACTTGTTATTATGTGAACAGCTACAATCAACAGTACTAATATGGCTGGTATTTTTTACAGGTCACAGGTCATTGTTTTACAAAGACAGAAAGTATCCCAAACATTCATAAAAGATAACCTTAGGCCTCAAAACTTTTGTTTAGGCCTAATTAGGCCTAAGGTTTATAGCTTTTATGAATGTTTAGGATACTTTCTGTTTTGGTAAAACAATGACCTGTGACTTGTGACCTATGACCTGTAAAAAATACAAGCTGGTACAAATAAGATTATTTTATTGTGATCGATACTTAATTCTCCAAGCACAAACAGCCAGAAATTTCTTCTCGGCATTAATGTTTTGAGAGAGGACACTGTGCGAGCTAGTGAGCAATGCGAGTCATGCAAGCAATGCGAACCATGGGTGAGAGTCCCTGTGGGCCAATATGGCAAGCCATGCGAGTCACACAGTCATTGAAAGCTAAAGCCTGGTTTTCACTAGCGACGCAAGCATAAGCACAAGCACACACGCAAGCGCATTTACTTGTTGTTAATTAGTGTCTATTGTTCTAACAAAAGGCTTTAATGAACAACAAGCTACTGAGTTTGTGTACGCTTAATTCTTGTGCTTATGCTTGCGTCGCTAGTGAAAACAAGGCTTAACCGTTTTAAAATGGTGCTTAGAGTTAGAACTGTTTATCAAAACTATCCGCATGGTTTGCATGACTTGCTGGCTTGCAGATTGGTCCAGCCCCAAAATGGCTGACTATTTCCTAATAATTTTATATAAATTCTTATGAGGCACATTTACACAGCTCATGTACTTGGTGGTACTTGTAGTACAGAGAAATAATGGGAAAAAGCAGCCTACTCCATTACTTATTTCTAAAAGAATGAATGATGGCAAAAAATACAGCTGTATGTAGAATCAATAGGATTCATGTGTACTTACATCTAGCAACTTTTTTGTAAATGATACTGTGTGAAGAAGAGCAAATAATGCTACCGGAATCAAGATGACTTGGTAAAAAAAGGTTGTTGTTAAGGAAACAGTCTGACTATTTGAACAAACTTTTGATACTTACAATACAATATAATAATCTGAAATGCAATTAACCTTTGAAAATTTTCTTACTTGTAGCCCTATAGCTACACTACAGAGAACAGACCACAACACTGGGAACTCCAGAGCCTACTCTTTGCGAATAATGTATGGATTCCTTTCACAGCCCTGAATGTACTTAATACAGTAACTAGCCCTTTGACTCCCAAACTGGCTTGAACGGGCCGACAGTATTTTACTCTGTCTAACGCCAGACGATTTTACTCATCAAAGGGGAACCCGCGGGAGTCAATGGGTTAATCACTCACTGAGAAACTAATAATAATTGTCCCCATTAACCCTTTGATTCCCAAACCAGCCTAAACCCTCCAGACTTAATATTTCACTCTGTCTAACGCCAGAGGATTTTACTCCTCAATGGGGAACCCCGGAAGTCAATGGGCTAGACAGCAAAATTAGTATGAATGCCTTGCCATTAACCAACAGCAGATTTCAGCGATGCCATTAATTAAGATGGTTTAGGTGACACTCTCACTGACAGACTACTTGTACTGCAATGCCAAAAGGTGACATTCTTGCTGTCACAGTACAGGAGATGATAAGTTTAGAAAGAAACTTTATAAGACACTTAAATAAAGTTTCTTTCCTTTCCTTTTCCAGGCCCTGAAAAAGAAGGGGCAAGTGGTGGGGAGGGAGAGAGCAGATAACCCTGTCATGGATTGTTCCAGTCTACTGAAATTCAAAGTAGCAATCGCTCACATTGTCTCTTACTATCATACAATAATATTACATTACTGTGAAACTTGGTCAAGACTATAAATATTTAAATTTGTGATAAGTGTAATGACAAGTGATAAACAATGTTAGGCATAAACAAAAGGATACTTGTGACACCAATTGAATTAATGAACATAACAGAATACAGCAGATAGTGACAGCTGTCTTCAGCAAGCAACATTCCAAAGTATTCCCTGGAAAACTGGAATCTCTGTGAAACAAAAACAGGATAAATGCATGAAGAGATTTGTAACCGTCCTCATTAATAATGGGTCAAGCACTCTCAGAGCAAATCCTGATACTCCAGGAGGGGAGAGGAACCTGCAATTAGTTTGTATGCCAGATACAGTGGAACCTTGCTTTAACAAAGTGCCAAGGGACTGGGGAAATTGGTTTGTTATATATCAAAAACCTCGATACGACGAATTTGCAACCAAAATGTTCGTTATATCAAAGTATAATATTAATAATTATTGTTTTTTAATGGTGTTACGTTGCGATACCCAGAATTTCAGGAACTGAACTATTACGTCTTCCTTGACCTAGTGTGTTTTACTTGGTTTTTAAAACACGGCATCCAGGACAAATTTCAGTGAAAGTGGCTGAAGAGAGCCTTTAGGGGGGTCTGGGGGTATCCCCCCCATGAAATTTTGCAAATTTAGTTTCTTGCAAGTGGCACTTCCTGCATTTTGACATCATTTCTTACCACTGTCGTCTCCGCCTTGCTTGTCCGTTTTGGAGCTGCTAAATAGGGTATGACTGCTGGCCTAACGAGTCTACACAACACGGGATGTTCAAAGGAGTGAGTGACTGGGCAAGAAATTGTAGGCTAAGGTAAGTGTAATATGTAGTGTTTTACACTCAGATCACAAAAAAGTACTTCAGATAAGCAATAATTTTTCCCCTTTTTTTCAGAATTTTGTGATAAATTGGGAGAATCTGATACAAATCAGGAGAGCGGGAGGCAACATGAAATCGGGAGACTCCAGATCAAATTGGGAGGGTTGGAATGTCTGTTATATCGAGGTTCATTATATTGAGGTTCTGTTCCATACATTTTACTGTAACTTTGGCCGGGCTGAAAAATATCATTTGTTATTATTCAACACATTATTCGTGGTGCGTACTCAATGTATATCCTGCGATATACGTAATTTTGTGTGTTGTGGCTTTTTTTTTTCCAATAAACATAGAAAATTGTGCTTTGTCATCAATGTGTTGAATAATAAAACAGTTATCCAGCTCAATCTTGCTGAATGTCGCCTAATTTTAGCCCACTCTGCCTACAGCCTCGTCGGCTAAGTATCAGGCGATATTCTGCGCAATTTCGCAGGATAATTGTTAATTAAACCAATGACTTCATTGTATAGAGCTTCGTTAAATCGAAGTTCCACTGTACCATTGAGCTTTGGGAGAGTTGCTGGAGCTGGTTTATTGATGGAGAGATTTATGCATGTGGCAAACAGCAAACAGAAAGCCACTTCTTGTCATTAAATCTCTTGATCTAACTTTTCCCTGTCTTGAGAGGTCAAGATCCCAATATTGGCACTGCAGGTAACAGGCAGGGAATCAGCTGAAAGGATTTAATATGTTGCTTTCAGTTTGGCAATTGAAAACACAAATTTATGTCTGATGCTTGACCTGTACACCATTGCTAAATATTTCTAATATATGATATAATCAACTTGATTCGCACCTTAATTGGCTCAGGATACAGCTATTACAATGTTACAACTCATAAAATTATGTTTTAGAAAACAATGGATGCAAATACACATTACCTAACACTGAACAATAATGGAACCTTACCTTAAACAAGCTAGTTCTACATCCTATATAGCACCAAATTGATGGAGCAATGGAGCAGGTTTTAAATATTCCAAAAAATGCCTACTTTTTATAAACAGCTGCCTGCTACAAAATTTAAATGTGCACTGAGCTATCCTGTTCTTTGCTTGACTTTTGCAATACACAATAATATTATTGTGCATAATAATAATTATTTATTATTATTGATTTTGGAAAGGGACTGACTTTTACATTGTATAGGAAAATTAATGGTAAACTAATCAGAGCCAAACAATGAATGAAGAAAATTTTAACCGTGTGCAGGATATCTGACACTATAAACTAGCTTAATGTCCAAACCTCCCACATCTCCTGTAGTTCACAGTTGTTAAGGACAGTGCCTACTAATTCAAAGGTGTTTTTGTGCGGTTTACTGAATATGCGGGAAAAGCAGATCTTAACAAGCTTTTTTCGACGATAATTGATCAACAATAATATTTGTAAAAAGCTTTCAAATACAAAGCAATGTATGGTGTTCCTTTGCAAATTGAAGCTTAATTATCTCTGAAAAATGCATGGTTACCCCCAATTTTCTTTTTGGATACCAAGATTACTTGCTAAGTTCTGCTCTCTCCAAATAGTTTTGAACCTTGCAAAAATATTCCCGTATTAATAAGCAGTGTGTCTCGAGATAGGCAGAATGTATGCGCAATAACAATAGTAGGCACCGTCCTTAACCATCCAAATTGGAAACTGAAAGTTCAATGGCTTGAACCCTGTAGAGGACACACATTGATTACCTAAAGTGTAAATCTCTACAACATTTGCATTGTTACTAGGCTGTGTAGCAAGCGTACCACACAGGGGGGCAGCTCGGTCCAGTGATTAGGGCGTTGGGTTTGCATGCAGCTCCTCCCGGTTCAAATCCTCCTCTGACCTCTGGTTTGCATTTGGTTCCGGTTGTCCCGAACTCAACTCTATCACGCTTTGTGAATGTATATAGCCAATTGGTTGCCTCCTGCCAGTTGGGGTTCTTAATAATGTTTCTGTGAAGTTTGGATTGTTTCTTTCAGATTCTTAAAAGTGGGGTGCCTGTAGCTTGATAGCTAAGTGTAATTCCATTATAAACAAAGCATTTACATTTATCGGTACATTTACATTAATTACTATTTTTACAAAACTTGGGGCCAAAACACAACTTTCCTGCCAGCAGAATGCGGAAAATCTTCGCTGGTACAGGAACGCTTGCTACTGACAACAATAATTTTATTGTACCCAAAGCAGGATATTATAGTTATTTATTTACAAGTTGTTAAATTAATTAATTAACTAAGAAGGGTACTGACTTCTTGAAATAACTAAAAAAGTTAAAAACACCAAGAAGCCAGATTTAAATAAGTTTATTGTGCGGGGTACAATATGGAGGCTATTGTTTTATAGGTGAACTCACTGGAAGTCTTTGGTGAAGCCTCAAAGCTGACGTGGCTGCCGAACTGATCAACGCTCTTTTGTAGCAGTTATAGTTGAACAAGGGACTAAACAAAAAGAACAGAATGTCGGATCTCAGAAGAATATTGATAAGGCAAAATTTTCCTCAACAAGACAATTTGAGGGGTCCACGCAAAAACACTGGACAATCTGAGCAAGGGATTGCTGAAATCAGGCAAAAACATACATTAGGTGAGTACTGGACAAAGCTTCTGCAAAGAGCCCTTGCAGAGATAGGACAAATAAATTGTTAACAACTTAAAGCTGGCTTCCATAATAAAGACAAATTATTTTGAATCTAAGATCAAAATTCACTTTGACAATGATAACTGTTGGTTACTCAACCCAAAACAGCCAATGAATTCAAAATTTATTGAAAACTCTGCAACATGCAATATCATGATTTATCATACATACCTGAAAAGTGGCAGTAGATAGAGGATCGCACTTATGATTGTAAATACTCTAGTAAGCCACAAGGCTGAATCAATTTTGTTGTCCAGCAGATACCCCTGATATAAAATCAAGAAAAACAATGCTAAATAACATATTAAACTCTTGAACAATTTCCAGAAGTACGTACACTGTACATGATGGAATGTTTAAAATAGGGGAACAAATTAATTATTAAAATAAGCAAACTGTAGGCAATAAAAACAAATCATTTGGGAAGTGAGAAAGACATAAAATCCTCTTAAAAATTAAGAGACATTGCATGGTATTGGTCTTTCTAAGAGTTAAAAATTGAGAAAACCTTTCAAGAATGATATTGAAAGTTTAATCTTCATTTCAGATTTGTGCAAAAACTTTTAAATACATGAAATAATATACTCGGGATCCTAGCCATTGAAAAAATAAATAAATAAGTAGCGAAGAGCTTAACTTTACTTCTCTTGAATTTTAAAAATCACGCAAGGACATTTCAACGACATGCATGATCACGCGTTAGAGATATGCTTAAATGACAAATTAATATAAGTGAACATTGTTTAAATATCTAGTCTTGTTGAGTCAAAGGACAATAATTTATTGGTTGACTCAACGAAATAAACAGCAGCTCATTTATCGCATGAACTGATGGCGATAAAACGAATGACACTGGTAACTAAATTACACAAAATTCTAAAATTTTAAGGCAAAAATTAATTATAACGAAGTGACGCAACCTTTTGTTAAATGCGACAAAAAGATTTACAAGATTTACACGATTGGTGTCAAAATAAGAAACGTTACAGCACTTGAACACAGCGAAAAGGAGTAGGGAGATAAATATCCTATACTTACTCTAAGTGCCGACCAGTTTGGGCTCGATGGTGAACTCGGAGTACTTCCGTTATCGGAAGGACTGCTGGTCGCGCCGGGACCTTGTTCGTTTTCTTGTGGAGGCATCGCTTAAATCTTAACTGCAAATACTCTGCGGTTGTTTCGAAGAAGGTTAGGAAAATTGAAATGAGGGAAAACAAAGAACAGAAAACTCCCAGAAAATTAAAACTTACTGTACAAAAAGCGACAAGGCCTCCGTCACTTGCATCAACCATCTGCTCCTTAAAAGACACACCGCTGACCGACACTATTTTCCTCACCAGATCTCTCCCTCGCGCAACCCCTCGCGCCGTTTCTTCTTGATTTGCATGCATTTCCTTGCGTCTGTCAATGTTTTCGCTTATATTTAGGGTTAGTAGGCGGGTGTTTTAGTTTTCCTGTGTACCTGTGTTCAAAACAGAGGCAACTCAACCCGTTTCTGATGCATATCTTGATATCTTGTAAACTTATCCCACTTCTTCAACAAGTGACAAGTAAGTGTGAGTGACAGGAAGGATTGCGTGACTTCCTTGACTTCGCTTGACACATTCTGTAATCTCTTTAATCACATGTTATGCCCAGAAGAGGTTTGCAACCAATCTCGAGACGAAGATCACGATGATGTGTTCAAATGCTGGTAACATCGCTGCGATGACGTAAAGTGAATTTAACCACCCCTACCCAGGTGCTGGCAGGTTCAGATAACTTCACGAAAAACAACATTGTTTAATATATCCGGGAGAAGGAAAGCTCAAGGTATGATAGCCATTTACGTTGACTTGCCTGTTCATTTTGTAGTTTATGGCTAACATTTTATTTCTCTCAAGAATCCCCCTGGCCTATAAAAAAAATGGCTAGAAATGAACTCCAGCAATTGGCCGGCAAAAAAGTAATAACGAAAATTGCCGGGTGCGCAAATGAGACAAACCACTTTCGCTTTAAAACAGCTGTTGGTTTATACGATCTCTTCGCTTCGATTTGAACGATTTTTGCTGAATAAATGATCATTTATCCTAACGGAGTTCTTATTCGCCGGCTAATGATGGTAGCTCATTATTTTATTCGTAGCAATATAAGCTTAATTATTTGGTGCAAATGTGCGCTCCCGATCAAGCATTTGCATCCAACGTTTTGTGTTGCAAAGAGATGTTTGCTTGCTAGCCATCTATCGTTGCGTTTTGCAAACACGAACTTGGATAATTTTTACGTTGCCCGGGACTTCGTTATCTAATATACAAGCTAAGGGCAAAAAATGGCCTCGTATATTTCTAAAATCGATTTTAAAACTTAGCTGCGTGCGATTCGCTTGCGACCCAGCAAACCAGCGAGGGCGAACTCTTAAATTTAAAATAATATTTTAAGTAGGGAATTTTTAGTTATTCCCTAACGATACATCATTTCGGTTTTGTTTTTTCAGTGCGTTCACTGGCGCATGAAATTGAAATTATGCGACAAGGGATATTTTTGTACAAATATAAGCTTATTAACTCGTCTTTTTTTTTGTTTTTGTTAAAGATAGGTGCGTACTCTTTCTTAGTGAAGAAAGTCGATCGTTTTTAAAATCTCTTTCCTTTGGGAAAACGTACTGATGAATTTTAATTTATTTAAGAGAACTCATGAAACGTTGCACGATGTAACCGATTGTCTCATGTTTCTTGACCTGTCAGGTTCGGCCGTGTCTGCTGTGGTTGAAAATGACATGACATAACATTTACACACCTTTGACTAATATTTTTGTATGATATTGTAGCACAACGTCTGGTCACCTCTGTCATCTCTACACACAGACAATAGTGTAATGTACAAATTATTGTGGACTGACGCCAGAAAAGCACTCAAATGCAAGATTTGGAGTAACTGCGGAATACATGGCTACTATTGTTTTCTTGTTGCAGCATCATTTGAAGAAATACGTGCCATTCATATGCAAATAAGGGGTTTGCCTAAAATCTGGGATCCGGAATCCAGAATGTGGAAACGGAATCCGGAATCCGGAATGCGATATAAGAACTTCAACAAAAGGCTTACACTAATTTGTGAAAAAGAAACGAAATGCAGAAAAAGTCCTAAACATTCATTAAAGCTAACCTTAGGTCTAATTAGGCCTAAACAGATATTTTTAGGCCTAATGCTACAACAAGTTGCAAAAATAGTGGAGACACTTCACCTTCTTGGGGCATTATTAATTTCCCTATTATCTCTCACACTGCAGCCCCCTCCTCCCCTTCTCAGTGTTGCTAGCAAGACAAAAAAATGTTGGAAACTTAAGCAGTCACCATTGAAAGGGGGAGAGGGGAGAGGAAGTGGGAAAGGTTTAAGTTCCAGATACGGCAGGCATTGGAAGCTAGAAAAGGTGTTTTTTTAATGAAAGTGTCTCAACAATTTTGCAAGTTGTTGTAGCATTGGTAAACGGTTTGTTTAGACCTACTTAGGCCTAAGGTTAGCTTTATTGTTTCTGTATCATTTTGTTTCGTATCGTTTCGTTTCGTTTGGCAAATTAGTGTAAGGCAAGTGACTTTGGTTCAAGTTCTTATTTCAGATTCCGGATTTCTTATTTGGGATTCAGGATTCGGTTTCTGGATTCCAGATTCCGGATTCCGGATTCCTGGTTTAAGGCAAACCCTGCAAATAAGTGGCCAGGGTCGGGAATTCTGCAGTTTTAGCTCAAGTTGAAAAAAATCTCTCTTGCTCAACACTTACCGGTAATATTTTTGGTTGACCTTTCGGAACAGTAAATTAATGGTCACAACTGATTCAAAATTTTATCTTTTATCTATTTTAAGTTACAGCCACTATGTCAAGCATTCAGGATAAATTATTTGAAAAGGTCCATGACGAAAAGGGAAAGGCTCCTCATGTTAAGAAGGTCACAATAGTTGGTGTTGGGCAAGTTGGTATGGCTTGTGCTTACAGTATCATGCAACAGGTATTTATAACTTTGGTAATGAAAATATGTTTAGTTCCAGTTTTAGTGCCACTAGCGAGCTTAATTTAAGCAAGGACGATGATAACAGCTACGAGAACGCCACTATAAACCATAGGCCTCGGGGTAAAAATAAAAGCTATGCACGCCCTTCATGTGCATTTTACACTAACCTTGTGTACATTCTATGCAGTTTGCGCTCTGACAACGATGTGAATTGACCAAATTTTAGGTTTTGTGGAGGACACAAACACCTGACACACTTTCCATGCCTAACGACTGGGAGTTAACGCTAGATTATTGCAAAAATGGGAAATGATGTTTTTAGATAACGTTCTCATAGCCGTCGTCATCATCCTTGCTTAAGCTCCCTGCTGCCTCACCATTTTTACGTAGCACGAGAACAGACCTCTCAACTCTCATGGTTTTACTGTGAAACTCTGACATGGTTTTTAACGCAATCTCATGGTATCACGGTAAAAGACACAGGCCGATTAATGGTCACAACTGATTCAAAATATCTATTTTAAGTTAAGTTCTGTACTTAATGCTTATTAGGCCATATGTCGTGAAATAGCACTTGTGGATGTGGTAGAGGACAAGTTAAAAGGAGAGCTGCTTGACTTGCAACATGGTCAGCGGTTCGTTAAGAACATTGACATCCAGGCCAGCACTGGTAAATATTTTTATTTTGAATTCATATTTTGGGGCAGATTATAAAAAAACGATGTTTAAGAGATTGACCATTCATGCCATGGGAATCATAGGAAATGGCATAAATATTAGATAATGTTTATTTAATAAGGAAAAGCATGCCCTGGGATTTCCCTGCAAGTGAGTGTTGCAAGTCTGTCAAGTTTATCGAGGGTCTGCTTCTAGGAGGTGCTATTTTAATACTATCACATGGTGCAAGGTAGTTGAAGCTGTGATGCTGCACTTTTCACTGCACTGGTAACAAATTCACCCATGGAGGAAGGGTCCCCAAGAGATTTTCCGTGATCCAGGTTTTGGGATTTGTGGAAAACAGGAAATGAAATTCAGGATTGAAGATATGAATGAGATCCTTTTATTTTTATGCTGTAGGTAATGGCAAAATATCTGATCTAAGACTCATGCCAATGTCGACTTTTTTTTGCTCTGTAACAGAGACTACATAAACAGGCTTTTTGCCGGGGCACTTACCTGCAATTTGCATGGGAATAAATAGGCATTTTGCAGGAGCTTTAGTGAATAGGTGAATCAATTCATGAATAAAATAATACAATTGAACTGAACAAGAAAATGGTAGAAATATATGTCTTCGTTGTGGTGAAAAGAGTGATTGCCAAAACCATGAAGGCTTGTCTTGCCTATTAAAGCAATAAACATTTTAGAATCCACTTATAGGACCTCCTTTCCTTGAGGTAAGCATTCATATTGGCTGATAAAGACTGCCAGAATTTCTGGATTTAGGGAAAATTGTGTTTAGGTTGCTGGGATTGAAAGACGTACCCTAATGGGGAGGCTCTAGGAGCTGGGGGACCATAAGTTTTTGCACAATGCAACTGCGCACTTTGACTTTTCTAGACTATGCTGTTAGTGCAAACTCTGACTTGTGCATTGTTACTGCGGGCTGCCGGCAGAAGGAAGGCGAAAGTCGTAGGAACCTGGTACAGAGAAATGTTAACATCTTCAAGGGTAAGACTTGTTGAGAACGTACCGGTATTTTGCAAAAGTTGCATTTTGTTATGATTGTTTTGGGTTAGTTGGAATTTAGGGAGCATTATTACCCATTTTCTCTGTCTATGTTTTGGGCATTTTGGGTGTCATGAAATAACATCATTTTGCATGACAGGGGCACTAATAGGCCAGTGTCGTATTCTAACTGTTGGACTGGATCTAGCATGAAATGGAGGCTAATGCGGGCAACTTAATTTGCATTCGAAAAGATTTGCCTGCATTAGCCTCCATTTCATGCTAGATCCAGTCTAGCCGTGAGTATTCAAAAATGGTATAATGAGAACACTGTACAGAAGGCAAATCAAATCAACTCATGTCAAATCATAGGTTGGTTTTTGAGGAGAGAAGAAAACCAGATTACCCGGAGAAAAACCTCTTGGAGCAGAGCAGAGCAGAGAACCAACAAACTCAACCCACCTGTTACATGCCCTCACTCTTGAAACTGATCCAATTAGTCAAGAATTTGTACTTCCCTTTTCCAGTATTTCTCTCTCTCTCTCAGGGACCGCAGAGAGGGAACACTCTCCCCCCCCCCCCCCCCTCCCCATTTTGTCTTACAATGTTGTTTTCGGCTTGATCAAAGACTTAGTAATTTACACTACTCATACATATACCAAGACCTAGCGCCCCCCCCCCCCCCCCCAATTTCAAAGATACTGCGTAGCCCCTGTAGTCTCTTCCTCTCACTCCAGGTACAGCGAAAGAGGATGAAAATATGATGGTTAAATCGTCTCATTTTTGTTTCTTGGTTCGTTTTCACAGGAATCATACCTCATCTGGTGAAGTACAGTCCAAACACAGTTTTGATGATTGTGTCAAATCCAGGTACAAGCGTAAAACGTAGATAATGGTTGCTGTAATAAACATTATTGTCGACAAGCATGGCAGTCTGATAGGCATATAGCTTAAAGGGGCTTTTTCTCGGCAGTGCAGTCGACTTTGTGCAGCTTTACCAATTAGTTTCCCCTTCTCATTATGCAACTTAATATCAAGGAACCCAGAACTGACTTTAAAACAACACAACTCGAAGTCCCCTGCTAGCAGAGGTCCCTTTTCTTTTGCGTTCACTGTAGAATACATAATTTAAGTTACGAACAACAGAGATAAACTTTGAAAAACCTTTAAGTTAAGGCTGAACAGTTTTCAGAAGCCCAATCTTCTTGAATTTTGCCCCTCCTTCAGTGTCTTAAGTTTCCTTAAGCTCACTTGATTTGGTTGCCAGGTGCCATTTGCTGAATTTGGCTTAATTTTGTGACAGAGCCCAGTTAATTACCACCTTCAAGCAGTGGTCAGAACAATGATAAAATTTTAAAATTGTTTGAGAGAACACTCCATACATTGAAGGAGCAAACCACTGAAGGAACAAACCATTAAATTAAGGTTGGAAAGGAAAGGAAAGGAAAGGAACTTTATTTAAGTGTCTAGTCGTTCTAGCGCTGAAGCACTAATTGGGGACACTGTAAATTGAAATTAACAATTAACACAAATAAAGTCAAATGTTGGTTTTTGAGGAGAGGGGAAAACAGGAGTACCCGGAGAAAACCTCCCGGTGCAGAGTAGAGAACCAACAAACTCAACCCACATATGACGCCGAGTCTGGGAATCGAACCCCGGCCACATTAGTGGGAAACGATTGCTTTTACCACTGCGCCATCCCTGCACTGATTGGAGGTAGTAAATAATTTTATATGAAAACAGCAATTTGACTTTGAATTCTTAAGAGGCCATGTATAATAATTTTAGCTCCAAAAGAACGTGGCATAGATTTTACTGCAGCTTTTCAGCCAGTATACTATCATCTTGAATACTTTTCTGTTTAATCTCTTCATCAGTGGATATTTTGACATATGTAGCCTGGAAAATCAGTAAACTTCCTCATGAACGAGTCATAGGAAGTGGAACAAACCTTGACACGGCTCGCTTTCACTTTCTGATCAGTGAGAAAATGAACATTGCAGCAAACAATGTTCATGGGTGGATTATCGGAGAACATGGCGACGCAAGTGGTATGTCACTTTTTGCTCCATCAACATTAATTTGATCTATGTATTCCTTGTATTCCCTCCATTTATTCTCGCTCCATCTTTGTCTTGTCTTCTTAGATAAAGGATGCCACTGGAAACGAGTCAAGTGGCTCAAAGCAATCTAACCGTTGCTTGCGTTCCATTTTTTAGTTATAAGCTCAGAATTGGTTTCAGAATCATCTTTTATGGCGACTTATCTGTATGACCAGCCACAGATCAGGGGGTGTATCTCCCAATTCCAGGAACTTTTCGGGCGTATCTGGGGTGACATGAAACGCTTTGTATCTACAAAAGGAAAAACTTTCAATTTGTTTTACCTGGCCTTCTAGTTTTACGTGGTCTTCAAGACATGGGCAAAGATCAGTTTTTCCAAGGCTTTTGAGGAACAAGGCCAGGCTTGTGAAAGTACTAAATGGTTTAATTTCGATTTGTAGTTCTTAACATGGAAATATACCCGGCAGTTTGCACAACTTTGTCGAAAGACGTTCTCTCGCGTCAACGAATCGACCTCCAATTACCACCCGACAAACAAACTAACACATCATGTTGATAAAGCTAGGGCCGGATCACAGTTATTGAATGCTAAACGTTTCAGACTGGGTGCTCAGAATTAGATTTTACTCGTTTTGCAGTTCCAGTGTGGAGTGGTGTCAATATAGCGGGTGTTAACCTCAAATCGCTAAATCCAGCGATGGGAACTGACGCCGACCCAGAAAAATGGAGTGAACTGCACAAGACAGTTGTGAACAGGTAGGTATTCCTATTGGAGAGATTTATCTACCGATGGTGAGTCGTGGGTACTCGGAAGAAATCCGAGTGCTCTTTTGCAGGAGTCGAACCCGCAGTACAGCGGGACAATTGTTACATCTGCCAAGTTTAATGTCCTACAATGGCTCTCACGTATCTTCTATAAACACAGTGGTAGAGCGTCCGAACTGATAATCTCGACTCCTACAAACGTGCACTCGGTTTTTTTCCGAGTGTTCCCGGAGCGTTTCCTGAAAATCCACTTAAATATTCACATCAATAGGGAGATTTAGCACCGAGTCTAGCACCAGGCTGCTGTTTGCCATAGAAAAAGTATGAAGGCGCAGGCTACGCCTTCTGTTGGAGTGGGCGTGGACTTGAGGAGGGACGGGAGGCTAGCGCTGGAGCTGGTTTTGCAGTCAAGATTAACTCGTCTACCAACCCAGACGATCTAGGAGGACTCGCACGCGGTCATCACAACTGTCGGCATCAGGCATCAGATATCGTTTTGATGGCTCGCTGTTCAACCTCTGGGCCCGGTTGTTGGAAAGCCGATTAACTTAATCCAGGATTAGCGTAAACTTTTGTTTCATGTTTTCAACGTTTTGGTGAAAGTTTCCTTTGCTTATTTTTGTTTTTCAAGATTGACTTCTTCCTATGTAACGTTTCACCGAAAATCAGCCTTGAACAGCATTTGGGAGTAGAGAATAAAACTCCTTTGTTAATTTTTAACCTGAGATTAGCGTTAAGCGGCTTTTGAACAACTGGCCCCAGCCTCCTTGCAAAAACCAAGGAGAAGAAGGACACCACTTCCTGTTCGCCGACGACTGTGCCCTCAACGCAGCCACGGAAGGGGACATACAGAACAGCGTCGACAAGTTCTCTGCAGCCTTCGACAACTTCGGACTTACAATAAGTACAAAGAAGATCGAAGTCTTGTACCAGCCAGCTCCAGGAAAACCATACGCTGAGCCAAACATCGTCATCAAGGGGCAGCCGGGGGACTGAACGCGGTGGACCCTGGCAGCACACTCGTCTCGAGAAAGGTCGTCATTGACGCCAAAGCGAGTGCTGCGTTCGGCAGGCTGCACAAGAACGTCTGGGAGAGAAGAGGAATCAGCACAGAGACCAAGATCAAGGTATACCAGGCCATAGTTCTGACCACACTGCTCTATGGCCGCGAAACATGGACGGTCTACCAACGTCATGCAAAGAAAGTGAACCGCGCAACCTGCCTCAGGAAACGTCTGGGCATAAAGTGGCAGAGACAAAAATCCCAGACACTGAGGTCCTCGCCCGCACTGGCCTGCCTATCTACACCATCTTTATCCAGTCACAGCTTTACTGGGCAGGTCATGTAGTTCGCAAGCCAGACCACCGGCTCCCCAGAAACTACCGTTCTGCGAACTATAGGAAGGCAAATGCTCCTGAAGGGGAGGACAGAGGAAAGGCTTCAAGGACACTCTGAAAGCGTCACTTAAAGCCTTCTGTCTAAACCCTGACACGTTGGAGCAGACAGCCCAGGACAGGGGAAAATGGCGATCGGCTGTTCGCAAAGGCGCCAAAACCTATGAAAAGAACAGAAGCGCTGTAGTTGAGCGACGCAACCAGTCCCGGAAAGACCGCTCTAATAGGTCTCCACTGCTTCTACTATCCCCTTCCCACACTTCCAGAGGACATTCCGGGAGCGGATTAGCCTGTCGAGTCACCTCCACACCCACAGGATTCAGCCCCAGCCCCCACCCCTGGATGACTAGGTGGTCCTCGTCGATCCGACGGATGGACAACAACATATATCGAAGTTGCTATCCGGATATCTTAAGTTAACAGGCAAGAAATCAGAGCTGAAATCAGACAAATTTGGTTGACTTTTGGCAAATCGCAAAATTTGGTCCACGTTTGTGGTAAACCCGATGCTAAATCTCTCTAATAACGAGAAAAGCGTAACGTCACGGAGAAAAGCGCTAGATTTAATGCACGTTCGTATTTTGAACGAGCACTTGTGCTCTTATACGATAACGTGGGTAAATTATATTATTGTATTGTATTGTATTGTATTGATTACAACACCCACCGGATTGGGGTCTCGTTCGTCAAGAGACTGTGTAGCAATCGCACAAACTAACAACCGGAAGTTGATATTTTCTCTCTTTCAGTGCTCGGACGCGATATCGTCATACCACAGGGGTTTTAAAAACAAGGCATTTCCTCTCTCTGCTTGGACGGAGACTTTCGAATTTAGGGAAACACCATACTTCCGCTTGTAGTGTTCTTGACTTCCGGGACGATGATGTTCTTGTTGCTAAGTTACCTGGCCTAAGAATGGAAGCGAGGTTGCCGGTGACCCTGTTTTGATACAAACCTCCGTGCTTTTGTAATGTTAATATGGACTAATTAGCATTACAACAACACAATTTACATGATAAAAGCAGTGGGGGCTGTATCAGTGCAAGGTCACCGGCAGCCTCGGAGCCATTCATAGGCTAGGTCGCTGAGCAAACAACTGTAAAATGGCCTATTAAGCTTATTCCAGTTTCCGTTATTTTCCTGCAGCGCTTACGAGGTAATCAAAAAGAAGGGTTACACTTCCTGGGCCATTGGACTTAGCGTTGCTAACATGGCTCTGACATTGCTGAGAAACCAGAAAAATGTTCACGCGATTTCTGTTCTAGCTAAGGTAAGATAACGGAATTATGTATTAGGAAAACACAGGCAGGGGAAAACATCACTTATCGCGGGACAAGAGAAAGTGGCCACTCTTCTTGTCACCAGGAGCTCTCTTTACGTTGTCCAAGGGAAGGGCAAACGCTGACAGCACAGGCCAGCTTTTAAAGGAATACGCATACATTAAACTGCCTAATCAAAAGTCAAGAAAATTCCCCAGGGACCCATCATTCGTTACATTTTATTATTGAACTTCGAGTTAATTTCTGATTACCGCGTAAGGTTACTAATCTGCTTGCTCTGTTATAAAAGAAGAGATGCGGCCTGCGTATTAAGCGTTTTCCTTGTTGAAACATGAAAGATTTTCAACCCATTCTCTACCTCGAATTTACTATTATCGTTAATTTAGGAGGCTGAAAGCTAGATATAAAAGGTAAGGTAAAGTCTCTGTTACAAGCCTAGAAAGCCCCATCAGGCCGGCGATTATCTCCAGTTTCCGTAGCATGAAGTGACTATCGCAGGGTTACCCCCAGCATTAAATTCACAGGTACCCATTTATACACCTTGGGTGGAGAGAGGCACCGTGAGAGTAAAGTGTCTTGCCCAAGAACACAACACAATGTCCCCGACCAGGACCAGAACCCGGACCAGTCGATCCGGAGGAGAGCACTCTAACCATGAGGCCACCGCGCCTCCCAAAAGTTAGATATGGATCATGGGAAATGGTCATTTATTGTTTAAAAGACAACCCCAAGCGTATGGACATAGGACTCGAACCTGGAAATGTTGATTATGTACCCGTCACGAAACCACTTGACCAGTACATCACTAACTGCTCAGGGAAGATCTTTTAAACGCTATTTGATAATGCTGTGTTATCACTCGGCAAAAGCTAAACTTCACGTCAAAGCTAAACAATTTAAAATCAAAGCTTAGGCCGAAACTATTAATCTAGTTTAGGCTTAGTTACTTTTGAGAGTGCGGTGTCTGGATCTTCAGTTCTTAAGCGGAAAGAAGCGGTTCCTATAGATTAGAAACTCATCCACGGATCAGTGCGATTTTTTAATTTCCTTATTTTCTCTGCTACCGCAAGTCCTGGGACATGGTTTCCTAAATTAACGATAACAGTAACTTCCATGCAAGCAAATTACGAATTAACGATAACCGGAATAATTTAGAGATCATGTTGAAGATTTTCGATGTTCTGGGCGCGCGAAAAAGGGGGCTGGACAAAAAAAAGTTCTCTTCCTTCACTCTCCTCCCCTCCCCTGCTTTTTGTCTCGCCTCAGTTTTCGCGCGGCCAAAACATCGAAATTGCTACGCAGGCTAGATGAGGTGAAGAGGTATATCTTGCCCACAAACTCCTTTTTGATCAATGTACTGTTGTCAGCTGAAAGTGAAGTGTTTTTTCTCAGTTTTCATCCGTGTGTCACGTTTCTTTTAGGGTTATCACGGAATTGAAGAGGATGTCTTCTTGAGCCTTCCCAGCGTGCTTGGCGCCCATGGTGTCATTTCCGTCATCAAACAGACTTTGGACGAAAGCGAGATGAAGCAACTGCAGAGTTGCGCTCGCACGATGCATGAAATACAAGAAACTCTGGTGTTTTGAGTGCTAGCCTTTTCACAAGGTTCCGTCTTCGCTTAATAGTTCGAAAGCGACCAAGTTTCACAGTAGGTTTATCCATAGACATTATCCGTTGCCTCAAGCTTGCAAAAAAAGCTGTAAAATTGGTTGTACGCTAACGCTGGTTTCAGCCCTAAAAGTTGGTTTCTGTTAAATAATTTCAATGAAAAAGAGACGTTTTAATAGTAGCGCCTTGTAAAGCGTTGTTGTAAATGTTGTCATGAAGTAGTTTGTCCGACAAAATAGACAAATAAATTAATACCCGATTAAGACATTCTCTTTGAGGTGCTTTCCAGGACATGATCAGCTAAACAAATGAATCCAAAAGATTTTAATACTCCTAATAGGCCAGAAGGGATTTTGAACCGTTAACGTTCGGATCTCTGGTCTATTCAGCTTCCCGAATCACATTAATACACCACATACCGATTTCTTGGGCATTTAACAAAAATTGCGGAATTTCCGAACCAAGCTACCTCACGTTGGTGTAAGTTTTGCGCCAATCATAGAGATTCACGTGATCATGTTATGAGCATGAGACAAAGGAACAACAATTCGTCCAATGAGAAGCGGTATTAGCCAATATAAAAAATACCATAATACACTTTGCTTGTTCCTCCAAAATTTTGCATAAGCATTGTTTTTATTTTCTCTTGGGACTTACAATGGTCCCAAGAGAAACTGCAAACAATGCTTATGCAAAATGTTGGAGGGACAAACAAAGAGTATTATGGTATTTCTGATACTGGCTAATTCCAGCTTGACCGGTTATAGTAGACCACCCTCAGAGTTGGTCCCAAATACCCTGGTCGAGCCGAACCGATTTGAATTCCAACCGAATGTCAGAAAAATGGCTGAGTAGAAAACGACCAAAGCCATTAGTTGTGGTCGTATTACAAACTTCAAATGAAACCATGTTGTCTCACAGTGATGAGCGCAAATTTCTATTGCGTCGAGAAGCCTGAAAAATTTTCAGGACTTCAACAGGATGACTTATCACGGGAAGTTGTGAACTCAGAAGTGACCCGCTCCCAACGTCAGTGGCTTCATAGCTCAGTTGGTTAGAGCATCGCACCGGTATCGCGAGGTCGTGGGTTCATATCCCGTTGAAGTCCTGAAAAAATTTTTCAGGCTTCTCGACGCAATAGAAATTTGCGCTCATCACTGCGAGACAACATGGTTTCATTTGATTTCATACCCGCAGTACAATATATGATGTATTTCATATATATCTTTCGTATTACAAACTTCAACCTATGTAAAACTGATTTAACCGGGGCAAATTCGCTAAAAATTTCCAAAGGTAGATTCCTTATGGGTTTCGTTTTAACCAGGTAAATATATATGAAGCGTTTTACCAAATCCGGGTTCCCGTGGAGAGTTCGTGTTAACTCGCGTAACTGAATTTTTGTTGCGATTAGAGGTAAATATCCCTTGTAATAAGTTGATTTGGCTTATCTTCGGCACACACAGTGTTTCTCTGACAAAAAAATCATTTCTCATCCAGTTGTAAGCGACGCGTAAACGTGGATTTCAGATTCCAATTAGAAATGCCGAAGAGAACAAACACTTTCCACTTCACATGACGTGATTTGTCGGGTTCTTGTCTTTCACCAAGGGGGTTCCCGACGAGCTTGTATGGGTTAGCTACCTAAGATTTCAATTTTCTCAAAGCCAACGCTTTGGGACACGGTGGCCGTCAAGGTAAAGACCATCACACTGAGTTGTATTTTCATACATACCAGCCTCCATACCAGCAAGTTCAAGGGGATAAAAATGATATTCCCTCGGTAAATCACTTGGAGGAAAAGCGGTCACACTGCGAAAACACAGTTTTCCCTTAATAAACTGTCAACAAGTCAAATTTTGTAAGTAAAAAGTTCGTCATATGACGACGACTACTACTTGTAAAATAAATTCTCCACAGCATATAGAAGAATACTGTTTATTTGAAAACCTCGTATACGCAAAAACAACCGACATGATTCATTAACATGTGATAGTTAAACAAAACACTGTTTCATGTATAAAAATAAATAATCAAACGAATGCCACGAACGACTTTTCACCTTAACCAAATTTACAGAGCTATGAAAATATTATCTTTTTCTCTATAAAACAATAACTTGGAGAGGAATAACTGAAATGGCATGTAATATTTTTTTCTGGAATTTGCCACTCAAATATTGCACCGCATCAACGCAAGTCATGGTATTCTTCATGAACAGGCATTAGAGCACGTTTTTGTCCAGTTTCTGTACGGCATTTAGTCTTTCATACAAAAAACGAAAACCTTTTTGCGGAGACGAAACGGTTATTCTTTGCGTTTCCTCTTTTGTTATGTAATTTAAGTGCCCACCACACCCCTTTTTGGCGGGTTTGGGCAAGGGTGCGATTGACATTTCGCAATACCCAACGTAGCTAATCCAATAAGCATCCATTGCGTGCCTATGACGATTGCAGGATTTGCTCTTCCTTCACTATATCCACGTTGAGCTCTTCTTGTTCGTCCTCCGACTGGTGCCCACTCCCTTCTTGAGTTGGATTTTCGAGAAAGTTGTTCACGAAGTTCTGTATCTCTCCTCGAGCCTCTGTGGAAAGAAAATAAAGGAGCAAATAACCAACACTGATCATTTCAGGGTTTCCTAAAACACTTACGAAAAACCCACACAAAAGCGTTTGTATCATAACAGTAGCCTAACGAGGGTGTTTTATAGAGTGCTGCTGTGACCAATTTGTGTGCATGTTTTACATCAGCTTAAACACGCGCGCAGTTACTGATATTGCTATTTTTCCTTCACTTAAATAAAACATAAATTAATTAATTGATTGCTTGAGTAATTAATTAATTAATTAATTAATTAATATGTATGTACTTAATTGACCGCTCGACTCGGGGAATTTTCAAGGCCAATGACTCAAACCTTTGAAACAAGAAGAATCCTTCCTAACCCATTGTAGGTAGACCAGCTGGCTACTTTATTGGAAGTTTAGTTATGGCCCTCCCAGAACAATTTCATTCGATGGTAAGAGCAGGCCTTGAGCTTAGGATCTCCAGATCTCAAGGCAAGCGCCCTGACCACTTAGCCACGCTACCTCCTCATTTCTCACTTCGTTAGAGCAAATCCAAGTCTGGGCTCTTTACAAAACTAACTCGTGGCGGTTGCGCAACTGCCATTTATCAGGTATACGCGAGAGCCCAACTAAAGGCCTTTATGGCCTCTTGTTTTCATCATAACGACCTTGAAAGCAGATGAAGCTATTTCTGCCGAAAACAAATTACCTTTAAGTTTTCTTTCAGCCTCGATCCTTGCGCACCGCTCTCTATCAAGTTCTTGCAGCAACTCCTCTGTTGAAAGATAAATCCCAGAGTCAAGCGTAGGCCTGTTATAGTTTTATTGGATTAACAATATCCACAAACAAACTCAAATCACACTGACGGTTACTAAGTCGCCTGATGTGGATATTTGAAAGGTACATCCATCTATTTTATTATTTAACCACAAATGAAATACCAAGTGAGCTTTCACGCGAAAGCATGAAACGCGTGAAAAAAATATCAATTAGTCCAGAGTGCTCGTCGGATATGGCATGGTAAATATCCAACTGGTGCTTATGGAATAATTGTTTTATTAAATTTTCATTCAATTTTGGACGTGACGTTTGGACACTTGAAAATTAAGGCCAATTAGTTTCCAGTTTGGAAACACTTGACGCAAAACCAGTTTCCATATTAGGTCATACGGTATATTTTGTAAATAAATAATGATAATGTCCGCGGCTGAGAGAATGTCCGAAAAAGGAATATTTGGCCGAGAAGCGAAGCAAATATTAGATTTTGAGGACAATCGAAATTTCGTATCTCCGCGCGGCCATGCAATATCCTTTAAATATCTCTTATGATTGGTAAATTTAGCAGACTGCATTCTGCAATCAATATAGCTCGCTAAATCGAAAAGCTTCTTTTTGTCGCTTAGTGGAAGTTGCGCCTGTAACTAGTTTAATGGCGTAGCTCCTGTGAGTCTTCTAAAGCCCAGTGGCAGTTCACCCACCTAACGATTGAATGGTCGTATGTTTGACATCTACATCTCATCTACATATTCCAGCACTCGGCAAAGTCCCTTTTGTGACTTATGGCTGTTTCTGCTTAGGTGGAGCACTCGGATTTTTCCGAGTGCCTCCGAGTTACCATCGGAAAAACTCGTCTCTTCAGATTAACAACTATATAACATCTCCTTTCGACGACCTGAATACTAGCAGTATAGCGGGACAATCTCCACCTGAACCGTTTAATTAATGGCCAACAACAGCTCCTTCAAGTCTACTGAAGCTCAGTGGTGGAGAATCCGAACCAGTAATCGGAAGATCGTAGGTTGGACTCGGAATTTTTCCGAGTATCCACGAGTCACCATCGGAAAAAATAAATGCCTTCATTTATTTACCGGGCTTAACATTGGCCATCTCATTCATTAAAATAATAGCAAAAATGTTCCATATTTGGACAATTTCAGTCCTGGCAGGATAGTGGGACACTTGAACACGGAGCATCCACAGCCACACGCAAAATTTGCGCTCCCAGTTCTCGGCCACAACCGCCTTCTTCAGAAACTGATCAGTCTTACCGTTGCGTTGTTTCAGCGCGTCTTGAGTGCTTTCTCTCAGCTGTTCTTCAAGCAGTTCACATCTGTGTTGCTCCTCTAGTAATTAACATAACCACGAAAATCAGTCGGTACAGAAACCCATGACTCGGAGCCTACAACTCTACTGTGTTCGTGCAACAGCGTTTTCACAGACCAATTTATTTTTAGATTGAATTTCCCGCGAATGAGACTCCCACAGGAGCCCGATGACCAATTACAAGAAATTAAGTTGACGTCATAGGGTCACCGAACCGGAACTCCCTTTGTTTTTTGACCTAATTCGCGGGAAGGGCTAGTATAAAAATAAACCTACTTGTGAAAACGCCGTTTCACAGACGCTGTATGGAAGTTGCACGCACCAGATGGGCTCCTGGTCGGTACGGATTAACCAGTAACACTCTCAGCAAGAAAAGATCTTTTTGCGAAGAACCTCTCTGAACCTCATTTGAAAAGCTGTATTATACTATGTTCTGCTGTAACACCATAACCAAAATAAAACCTTTGGCCGATCGCAAACCAGCAAAAAGACAAGGAAAAGCAAATGAAGACAAACCGAATATGAACAGTTTGGAATAGTCGCGGGAAAAGCATAACATTACACAACGCTCATCAGAACCACACGCAACATTTCCTTACGTTTTATACAATGTACATTCCAACCTTTACGTGACCGAGTGCGTGAAATCTTCGGCATCAGATACACTTTTGCTTTATTCAGAGAGAAATTTCGCTTTCCGGCGGAAAAACGTAGCTTAGCAACGCTTGGCGCAAATCATTTACCATATAAGGTCCAAACTAAGGTATATGAGTTGATAACCGAGATTGAGTGAACCAATCAGAGACGAGAAATGCATTAACCGAGGTTGAAAATTTAATAATTAATGTTATCCGCGGGAAAGTCAGAATTGGGTGCGCTAAAGTCTCGGAGTGAATGAAAATATGGCGAGAATATTTTAAAGGGGCTGTGTCACGCCATTTTAGTCAAATTTCAAAACACTAAAAGACGTCTTTGTATCAATTAAGACCAAAAAATAATGCTGTTGTTTTGTTGCCAATGGCCACTGAAGTGCACTGAAGCGGTTCTTTGCTGTTTGCAGCCAAGGATGGAGGGGATGGAAATGGATTGAAACTTGAAAAAATTGGCCAGGTTTTCAAGTTTGGAGACGGTGTCCTGTGAAAGTCGCCAAAAGTTAAATATGAATAGCTCTTTGTGCCATATATTTCGTATCATCTCAATGAGTTGTCAGGAATGTTATACGTGTGAGATAGAGAACTAATTTAGATTTTTTACCCAGTTTTGACCTAAAAACAGCAAATTTAGCATGACAGTGTCCATTTAAGGCCGATACAGACCGGGGGGGGGGGAATGTTCATCCTCGGGAGCAGAATTTGCACCCCGCATAATGCTCCAAGATATTAAACAGGTTAAATAGTTGGGAACATAATTGAGAAAACTGTGCCCTCGTGTTTACTGGTCGTGCACAAAACGACCCTTGAGCAGCCCTGGAGCTTCCTCCGGGAGCAAATACCCTCGCGTGTATCGGCCTTTAAGCAGTTCAGTAATGAAAAACTAAAACAATAACGAAGTTGTTGTAGACAATCCGTTGGAAAGCGCTGTTAGAGAGCGTTTGATTAGCTCAACAACTTTGTAATTCTCTCCTTTGAGATGTATTCAGCAAACTTGTGCTTAAACATTTCCTTCCATTGCCAAGAGGAATCATAAGACCTTTTGAGAAACATTTGAAATGCAATGATTTCTTCTGAAAAACTGTGCACCTTCAGTTTTGGCAAACGACTGAAAGAACTTTTCATACCTATTAGCTGCTCCCCAAGTTTTCGCTTTGCTTTCTTCTCTTTCTTAAGTTTCTTTTGAAGGAAGGCTACGAGGGAAAAAAACACAATCGAAAGCGATTTGTCTGGTACTAATACTACAGGATTTATGTCACTTCTATTAAGAAATAGATGCTATTGAAATTGCGGAAGACAACTTTATCATCTTACCTTTTCCTCTCTGCAGTGATGCAGATTGTCTCTCTGCTCTTTCTCGAGCCTCTCGCTCGCGGTTAATATGTCGACGGAGTTCATCTGACAACACAAGAGTAACCCAGATACGGTAAATCTTGGAGCACTCAAGACGTCGAAGAGTAAGACTACAAATATTTCTTATTCACCCAACCATTAAGCTGACTTGTATAAAAAAAGCGAAAGGTAGAAACTAAAGTTCGCATGCTGATCGCTCAGGCATCCATGCTTCCATTCCTCAGTTAATAAACTTGCCGTCTCGATCTTTCTTGGGAAACGAGTACAATAGAATTTAGGGCCTTTATTTACACATGACAATTAAGTGTAAAGCTCACAGCTTCTGCAGCCATGTGTTAAGAAGAAAGTCACCTGAAAGCGGGCAACCAGTTGTTAGGACGAGGACGAGAATGAGTACGAATTTTGACTGGCCGTTTTCAGCGAAAATACTTTAAAATCTTATAACCCATATGATTAATCTTACTCTTTATTAGCAGTATAGGTTGCTCAGTTATACTTATTCCTGGTAACTGAGCCTTTTTTGCTGATCAGAAAATGCCCAAACTGTTAAAATGACGACGGTATCACGTTTTTCCCGCCAAAATGACGCTGGTTTGGGCGCGCTCACTGTTATTCTGTGAGAAAATCTCGTACTCGTAGTAGTCGCTCTCGTCCTAGAATCTTAGGGCCGATTTACACGATACGATTTTGTCGCATGCGACAAGCTCACGACAGGCCTACGACATGACTTACGATTGTCGCAGCGTTTTAAATCATGTGTTACAATGCTGCGACATTTTTTCTGACGTACACAAACAATCGTAAATCATGTCGTGGGCCTGTCGTAAGCGCCGTTGTCGCATGCGACAAAGTCGTACCGTGTAAAATCTGCCCTTAAGCTCTCTTAGGGCCGATTACCGATACGATTTTGTCGCATGCGACAAGCTCACGACAGCCTACCGACCGACTTACGATTGTCGCAGCGGTTTAAAAACATGTTTTAAAATGCTACGACATTTTTCTGACGTACACAACAATCGTAAATCATGTCGTGGGCCTGTCGTAAGGCCGTTGTCGCATGCGACAAAATCGTACCGTGTAAATCGGCCCTTAAGAAAACGACGACGTCTATTGCAACGACAACTCCACAAAACAATACTATTACCTGGTTGCAAACAGAGCAAAAATAATCGTACTGGCACGTGTGGCACACATATATTTGCGGGTTTCTGCATAACGACGGACGTGAAATCACCAAATTTGAGGTTTTGACGACAAATGTGAGCATGACTGATGAGAGCTTTCATTCTTCATTTTACCTCCGAAAACCACTCGTACCCAATTTAGTTTTAAGATACTTCGCCCACATTGTACGGACGTGGAAAAGACACGGAATAAGCGCGAAACACTTACGATTAGAAGTGCAAAGTTATATATACACCTTCTTGAATGGTTTAACATATAGACTCCGCGCTGGGGGATATTTTGCGAGTTGCATAGTAAGTCCCGAAGGGGGAGAGGAAAAGGTATAAAAAGCAACCGAGCAAAATTTCCGCGCGTATTATATGAGGGTATTTATTATTCCACTATTACGCCATTTTCCTAGTGTGATGGGATGGAAGAGTTTCTTGGCTACCCTTCCTCCAATAGGACTTTGCATGATGACGTCATTTGACTACGAGTACCAGAAAACCTAATGAGAGCTATTGTTATTTTGTGTATCCCCACTAGGAATACAACATTTAAATAAGAAAGAAATAACTGAAATTCTGGTAGTTGTAGTCAAAATGACGCCACCGTGGAAAAGTTGCCTATAGAGATGTTTTCATCTCCCGACGTGACCACTGAGAGAATTGTTTTTGGAACACCAACATGGCCCGCCGTGGATCGTCATGTGGAAACGCTCAATTTTTCTAATTCCAGAGCTTTGTTGCTTTTCGATTTATGCTCATGAAATATGAACATGAAGGTGCCTTGGCAAAAGCCTGCACTTACTCTTTTCGTACACCGCTTGTCTTTCATGTTGCCGGGTATTTTCTGCTGCCACTTTCAAAAGTCCTTGTCATATTCAGGAGCAGGCTTTCTGCAACGGGAAAAGTGTTGAGATGACAGTTTTCTTTTTTGATGCAGCGCTTTAGAGAATAAATCAGTTATCATCCTCGATCGCCCAAAGTAACTTTGTTAATGAAAAGTTGTTAATTGATTAGCGACGTTTTCTGTTGTGGGAATACTATGGGTACTGAAGTGCGGCCGGTATATAAGCTGGAGTCCGAAGACATAACTATCACTAGTTTTCTGGAACCACTTTCCCAAAACAATGCGTGCATACAATGAAAAAAAAATCTGTTCACCGAGCGTTTAATATAAGGGAATTTTTTTTGGCTTACATAAGAATTATTCCAATACAAATTCATATCAGGAATACTATTCCTACAATTTTACTAGGTGACTTTTTAACGGAAAATATAGAGGTTATTGTGTTAGTTTCATTTAGTTGTTGAGACTGTCGTACTTCACAGAAATACTCTCTTTCGCAACAGGAGGTATATTCCACGTATTTCTTTTCTGTCAATCTAAAACTACACGCAGAAGTACATCTTGTTGAACTCACCCGTGGGATGCCAGGACTTCTCTATATTCAGGCTACCAAAAGAAGAGTGGAGTTTACAATTAACATAATGAGTGTCAGTACAAGGAATTGCCAATAAGTATTCTGAGCATGAAACAAACTGAATTTGCATACCTCACGCGACAGCACGTGTGGAGAGGACACGTGACATTTCTGAACCGTATCAGTGGTAGCAGCGATCCTGAAATCCGCATGCTCTGATGTGCCTGTGCTGCTGGCATGAGGTACGGACGGCCTTCACCATTCACTGCATTCGCCAAGAGCGGGGGACCGCCCAGGACTATGGGTAACTGCAGATGACGTTCCCACTTACGGGTGGCGCGCCATTTTGTTTGCGGGCTCAGAGCACTTGGATGCGGACTCATGGACAACATGTGGTCTTGGAGGAAAGCTGAAAGTTGCAGGGCTGTTGAATTCGGCGCCAAAAATCACGCCACTAGGCGGGACTGACCATGCGCGACGACGGTGCGTTCGTTGGTGAATGGATCAACATTGAGTGGGTTTGTGTATCGCGGGCTTACATGCCATGAAGGTTGACGAATGATTCATTGCTGCTTGCGGTAACGTTATAGTTCTGAAGGCGTTCGGATTGGTCGGGAAAATGGCGTCTTAAAATGCGAATCTTTGCGCTCACCCCATTAGCATTGTTGTTAACAGCACGTGGTCCGTCAAACGTGACATTAGCTTGCACTAGTCCGCGCGGATTCATGGAAATCGAGTTGTTTGTCTCATCCGTTCAAGAAGGAGAACTCTCGTGGATTCTCCATTTGGTGTCAGAACTCACAAAGCCTTTCAGGGGTTGATGGTCGACTTAAAATGCTTAAACGGATTGTTAAGCCGCTCAGGGGGGGATATCTGGGTTCTTTTTCCGCCTTCCAGGACCCTGAACAAAGAAAAAAAAAAAAAAACAAACATTGAGTTGCACTCTTACTTTGACCTGAAAAGAAATTCTGAGGAGCCTGACATTGTAAAATGCGAATCTTTGCGCTCACCCCCATTAGCATTGTTGTTAAAATCAAGTGGTCCGTCAAACGCAGACAAGCGGGGGACACATTGTCCATGAAGACCGGTATAAGCAGTCAGGGTCTCGGAACTTTTTGTAACTCAATGCATATGGGTTGAGTGTCCAGCTGGTATTACGGAGGTCGTTTGTTGGACTCCTTCCTGGGGATACTGATTTTTCAGTTGTCCTTTTGCCCAATGCTTATAACTAGGTTATTACCGCTCTCATGGGAGCATTACCTTTAAACATCAATGGTTGTGCATGCCGGCGGCTTATTAACCAGTTCCGAGGACTGTATTTTAAGTTACGTCACCAGGAACCCAGGACCCGGAGCTACAGCTCCCATACTGGGCCTATGTAACGGCCATTTTACCGAACGATCTATTTTTAGATATCTTTTACGGAAAAAACAAAGGAAGTTCCGGTTCGGTGGAACCCTATGGCCGTCAGCCTAATTTCTGGTTAATTGGGTGTAATCGGGCTCCTGTGGGAGTCTCATCGGCGGGAAGCTCAATCTAAAAACAATCGGTCCGTGAAAACGCCGTGACAAGAACACAGTACAGCTGTAGGTTCCGGGTCATGGGTTCCTGACGTCACGCATTGTACCCTGTTAGCAGAGGTCTCTTTTCTTTTGCGTTCGCTGGGCTGGACGAGTTCGAGAAAAGACAACTCTGCCATTAGGTCGAAATTCACTGTTGTGCATGCGCGGCGGTACTTAGAGACCGAAGCCTCACGTGATACTTCATGGTGGGTGGGGTCACTTAACACAGCGGACTTACTGTAAAAGGGGAGCGCGGGTCACAGTCCGCCCCGGCGAACGCAAATGAGAAAGGAGACCTCTGCTAGCAGGGGAATCTCGAAACACAGGCTTCTACCTCACAGTTCGGCTCGCGACGGAAAACGAGATTCGAAAACTGTTTCTTTCTTCGTTTAACTTACAGAGAGGGGCTGTACTGAGCAGTACCCTGAAAAATATGGTCAACAATGACTCACTATCACAGAGATAAACTATTTTCATTTACTGATGAATAAAAACGACAAGGGGGTCAATTGCGCGGGCTTTCTACAACTATTTTTGGTCGAAGAAAATTTCTCCCTCCCTGGCTATTGTCAATGGAACAATCTTGGCGATATACAATTGACTAAACTTCCACCCACCCCCGCCCCCCTCCCCCAAAAAAAATCACATCAAAAATCTGTTCCGAAAAAGTTTGGCTAATCTTTTGTTTTTGGGCTCTAAGCAGATAGATCCTTTTTCTCAAGGAGTTATTTTCTTTTTAAGAACAATATCAGGCAGAGTTGCATGTAAAGATGTTCCTTTGCTGCTACTTTAGTTCTTGTTAATAGCGCTTCAATTCTCCCCGGATAAAGTTATTCATTAGTTTCCGTCAAGAACTCAATCTATTTGTTCCAGTCGTATCGCCAATTAATTTCCAACTGATACAACCTGAATGCGACAGTCCATATATATCACATGTGAAGGAGACACGATCCGAGGAATGTGAAAATGTATTTTACAAAAGAGTGTGTAGACGGCAAGTACCCGTTTATATGAGTTTATTGACAAAAAATTCGCACAAAATTCGCCGCGTAAAAAACAGGGTGATACGCCGAGGCGTTACAAATGTGTCAAAAAAAAGGAAAAAAGAGAAAAAACATCACGTGATGCCCAAAGGCGCGAAAATGCTAACGGGGTTCCCGCCGCACCATCTCGCCCCCTGCGGAATTGTGATGGGTTTTCTTTCCAAAATTACAGTGCTAAGCTCCATATCAAGGACATGTTCACGTGCCTTGTAGTTCAACGACAAAGACTGAGCATTCTTCAAGCAAGCATAGCTTTTGGATGGTTCGAACCAAAGAACTGGATGCCCCAGTTGTTGACCTCATCGATCTCCACTAATCCATCTTTGAAGAACAACCGCTTTCACTCTTCGCATACTGGCTCCTTGTTAGATTAATCAGTAGATAAGTGTAACCAAATCAC
>NC_090891.1:28351460-28409700 GCF_036669925.1 Montipora capricornis | reverse complement strand
TGCGTACTCTTTCTTAGTGAAGAAAGTCGATCGTTTTTAAAATCTCTTTCCTTTGGGAAAACGTACTGATGATTTTAACTTTATTTAAAGAGAACTCATGAAACGTTGCACGATGTAACCGATTGTCTCATGTGTTCTTGACCTGTCAGGTTCGGCCGTGTCTGCTGTGGTTGAAAATGACATGACTAACATTTACACACCGTTGACTAATATTTTTGTATGATATTGTAGCACAACGCTCTGGTCACCTCTGTCATCTCTACACACAGACAATAGTGTAATGTACAAATTATTGTGGACTGACGCCAGAAAAGCACTCAAATGCAAGATTTGGAGTAACTGCGGAATACATGGCTACTATTGTTTTCTTGTTGCAGCATCATTTGAAGAAATACGTGCCATTCATATGCAAATAAGGTGTTTGCCTAAAATCTGGGATCCGAATCCAGAATGTGGAAACGGAATCCGGAATCCGGAATGCGATATAAGAACTTCAACAAAAGGCTTACACTAATTTGTGAAAAAGAAACGAAATGCAGAAAAAGTCCTAAACATTCATTAAAGCTAACCTTAGGTCTAATTAGGCCTAAACAGTATTTTTAGGCCTAATGCTACAACAAGTTGCAAAAATAGTGGAGACACTTCACCTTCTTGGGGCATTATTAATTCCCTATTACCTCTCACACTGCAGCTCCCCTCCTCCCCTTCTCAGTGTTGCTAGCGAGACAAAAAAATTGTTGGAAAATTAAACAGTCACCATTGAAAGAAGGGGGGAGAGGGAGAGGAAGTGGGAAAGGTTTAAGTTCCAGATACGGCAGGCATTGGAGCTAGAAAGGTGTTTTTTTAATGAAAGTGTCTCAACAATTTTGCAAGTTGTTGTAGCATTGGTAAACGGTTTGTTTAGACCTACTTAGGCTAAGGTTAGCTTTATTGTTTCTGTATCATTTTGTTTCGTATCGTTTCGTTTCGTTTGGCAAATTAGTGTAAGGCAAGTGACTTTGGTTCAAGTTCTTATTTCAGATTCCGGATTCTATTTGGGATTCAGGATTCGGTTCTGGATTCCAGATTCCGGATTCCGGATTCCTGGTTTAAGGCAAACCCTGCAAATAAGTGGCCAGGGTCGGGAATTCTGCAGTTTTAGCTCAAGTTGCAAAAAATCTCTCTTGCGCAACACTTACCGGTAATATTTTTGGTTGAACCTTGTGTCGGGACAGTAAACTAATGGTGCCACTGATTCAGAATTGTATCTTGTATCTATTTATCAGTTACAGCCATCTATGGCCACAATTCAGGATAAATTATTTTGAAAAGTGTCCATGACGATCACGGCGAAAGGCTCCTCATGTGAAGACAATGTCACAATAGGTGGTGTTAGGGGCAAGTTGGTATGGCTTGATCTTTACAGTATCATGCTACAGGTATCTATAACTTTTGTAATGAAAATATGTTTAGTTCCAGTTTTAGTGCCACTAGCGATCTTTCAATTTACGCAAGGACGAGGGAGTTAACAGCTACCGACCGCCACCTATCAACCATGGCCCTCCTTCGGGTAAAAATAAAAGCTGATGCACGGCCCTTCATGTTCATTTTACACTAACCTTGTGTAACTTTTCTATGCAGTTTTCGGGCTCTGACAACGATGTGAATTGACCAAATTTTAGGTTTTGTGGAGGACACAAACACCTGCCACACTTTCCATGCCTACCGACTGGGAGTTAACGCTAAGGATTATTGCAAAAATGGGAAATGATGTTTTGAGATAACGTCTTCATAGCCTGTCGTCATCATCCTGTCTTTAAAGCTCCCTGCGGCCGTTCACCATTTTATTACGTAGCAAAACGAGAACAGACCCTTCTCAACTCCCTCATGGTTTTACTAACTTGTGAAACTCTGACACATCGTTTTTAACGGGCAACTCTCATGGTAAATCCACGGTAACAAGAACACAGGCCTGATTAATGGTCCACACGAAACTGATTCAAAATGCATAATCTATTTTCAAGTTAAGTCTCTGTACTTAATGTCTTATTAGGCCGATACATGTCCTTGAAATAGCACTTGTGGATGTGGTAATGACAAGTTAAAAGGGAGAGCTGCTTGACTTGCAACATGGTCCAGCGGTTCGATTAAGAACATTGACATCCAGGCCAGCACTGGTAACGTATTTTATTTTGAATTCATATTTTGGGGCAGTATTATAAAAAAACAATGTTATAAGTATTGATCCCATGTCATGCATGGGAATCATAGGAAATGGCATAAATATTAGATAATTGTTATTTAATAAGGAAAAGCATGCCCTGGGATTTCCCTGCAAGTGAGTGGTTGCAAGTCTTTCAATTTTAATTCGAGTGGTCTGCTTCTAGGAGTTGCTAGTTTTAACTACTATCACATGGTGCAAGGTAGTTTAAGCTGTGATTGCTGCACTTTTCACTGCAACTGGTAACAACTTCCCCGCATTCCCCCAGCCCATGGAGGAATGGTCCCCAAGAGATTTTCCCGTGATTCCAGTGGTTTTTTGGGATTTGTCGGAAAACAGGAAATGAAATTTCATGAGTGAAGATATGAACTGAGATCCTTTTTTTTATTTTTATGCTGTAGGTAATGGCGAAAATATCTGATCTAAGACTCATCGCACAATGTCCGACTTTTCTTGTATTTTTGCTCTGTAACAGAGACTACATAACAGGCTTTTTGCCGGGGCACTTACCTGCCAATTTGCCTGGGAATAAATAGGCATTTTGCAGGAGCTTTAGTGAATAGGTGAATCAATTCATGAATAAAATAATACAATTGAACTGAACAAGAAAATGGTTAGAAAATATGTCTTCGTTGTGGTGAAAAGAGTGATTGCCAAAACCATGAAGGCTTGTCTTGCCTATTAAAGCAATAAACATTTTAGAATCCACTTATAGGACCTCCTTTCCTTGAGGTAAGCATTCATATTGGCTGCTAAAGACTGCCAGAAATTTCTGGATTTAGGGAAAATTGTGTTTAGGTTGCTGGGATTGAAAGACGTACCCTAATGGGGAGGCGCTAGGAGCTGGGGGACCATAAGTTTTTGCACAATGCAGCTGCGCACTTTGACTTTTCTAGACTATGCTGTTAGTGCAAACTCTGACTTGTGCATTGTTACTGCGGGCTGCCGGCAGAACGGAAGGCGAAAGTCGTAGGAACCTGGTACAGAGAAATGTTAACATCTTCAAGGGTAAGACTTGTTGAGAACGTACCGGTATTTTGCAAAAGTTGCATTTTGTTATGATTGTTTTGGGTTAGTTGGAATTTAGGGAGCATTATTACCCATTTTCTCTGTCTATGTTTTGGGCATTTTGGGTGTCATGAAATAACATCATTTTGCATGACAGGGGCACTAATAGGCCAGTGTCGTATTCTAACTGTTGGACTGGATCTAGCATGAAATGGAGGCTAATGCGGGCAACTTATTTGCATTCGAAAAGATTTGCCTGCATTAGCCTCCATTTCATGCGAGATCCAGTCTAGCCGTGAGTATTCAAAAATGGTATAATGATAACACTGTACAGAAGGCAAATCAAATCAACTCATGTCAAATCATAGGTTGGTTTTGAGGAGAGAAGAAAACCAGATTACCCGGAGAAAAACCTCTTGGAGCAGAGCAGAGCAGAGAACCAACAAACTCAACCCACCTGTTACATGCCCTCACTCTTGAAACTGATCCAATTGGTCAAGAACTTGTACTTCCCTTTTCCAGTATTTCTCTCTCTCTCTCAGGGACCGCAGAGAGGGAACACTCTCCCCCCCCCTCCCCATTTTGTCTTACAATGTTGTTTTCGGCTTGATCAAAGACTTAGTAATTTACACTACTCATACATATACCAAGACCTAGCGCCCCCCCCCCCCCCCAATTTCAAAGATACTGCGTAGCCCCTGTAGTCTCTTCCTCTCACTCCAGGTACAGCGAAAGAGGATGAAAATATGATGGTTAAATCGTCTCATTTTTGTTTCTTGGTTCGTTTTCACAGGAATCATACCTCATCTGGTGAAGTACAGTCCAAACACAGTTTTGATGATTGTGTCAAATCCAGGTACAAGCGTAAAACGTAGATAATGGTTGCTGTAATAAACATTATTGTCGACAAGCATGGCAGTCTGATAGGCATATAGCTTAAAGGGGCTTTTTCTCGCAGTGCAGTCGACTTTGTGCAGCTTTACCAATTAGTTTCCCCTTCTCATTATGCAACTTAATATCAAGGAACCCAGAACTGACTTTAAAACAACACAACTCGAAGTCCCCTGCTAGCAGAGGTCCCTTTTCTTTGCGTTCACTGTAGAATACATAATTTAAGTTACGAACAACAGAGATAAACTTTGAAAAACCTTTAAGTTAAGGCTGAACAGTTTTCAGAAGCCCAATCTTCTTGAATTTTGCCCCTCCTTCAGTGTCTTAAGTTTCCTTAAGCTCACTTGATTTGGTTGCCAGGTGCCATTTGCTGAATTTGGCTTAATTTTGTGACAGAGCCCAGTTAATTACCACCTTCAAGCAGTGGTCAGAACAATGATAAAATTTTAAAATTGTTTGAGAGAACACTCCATACATTGAAGGAGCAAACCACTGAAGGAACAAACCATTAAATTAAGGTTGGAAAGGAAAGGAAAGGAAAGGAACTTTATTTAAGTGTCTAGTCGTTCTAGCGCTGAAGCACTAATTGGGGACACTGTAAATTGAAATTAACAATTAACACAAATAAAGTCAAATGTTGGTTTTTGAGGAGAGGGGAAAACAGGAGTACCCGGAGAAAACCTCCCGGTGCAGAGTAGAGAACCAACAAACTCAACCCACATATGACGCCGAGTCTGGGAATCGAACCCCGGCCACATTAGTGGGAAACGATTGCTTTTACCACTGCGCCATCCCTGCACTGATTGGAGGTAGTAAATAATTTTATATGAAAACAGCAATTTGACTTTGAATTCTTAAGAGGCCATGTATAATATTTTTAGCTCCAAAAGAACGTGGCATAGATTTTACTGCAGCTTTTCAGCCAGTATACTATCATCTTGAATACTTTTCTGTTTAATCTCTTCATCAGTGGATATTTTGACATATGTAGCCTGGAAAATCAGTAAACTTCCTCATGAACGAGTCATAGGAAGTGGAACAAACCTTGACACGGCTCGCTTTCACTTTCTGATCAGTGAGAAAATGAACATTGCAGCAAACAATGTTCATGGGTGGATTATCGGAGAACATGGCGACGCAAGTGGTATGTCACTTTTTCCTCCATCAACATTAATTTGATCTATGTATTCCTTGTATTCCCTCCATTTATTCTCGCTCCATCTTTGTCTTGTCTTCTTAGATAAAGGATGCCACTGGAAACGAGTCAAGTGGCTCAAAGCAATCTAACCGTTGCTTGCGTTCCATTTTTTAGTTATAAGCTCAGAATTGGTTTCAGAATCATCTTTTATGGCGACTTATCTGTATGACCAGCCACAGATCAGGGGGTGTATCTCCCAATTCCAGGAACTTTTCGGGCGTATCTGGGGTGACATGAAACGCTTCGTACCTACAAAAGGAAAAACTTTCAATTCGTTTTACATGGCCTTCTAGTTTTACCTGGTCTTCAAGACATGGCCAAACATCAGTTTTTCCAAGGCTTTTGAGGAACAAGGCCAGGCTTGTGAAAGTACTAAATGGTTTAATTTCGGTTTGTAGTTCTTAACATGGAAATATACCCGGCAGTTTGCACAACTTTGTCGAAAGACGTTCTCTCGCGTCAACGAATCGATCTCCAATTACCACCCGACAAACAAACTAACACATCATGTTGATAAAGCTAGGGCCGGATCACAGTTATTGAATGCTAAACGTTTCAGACTGGGTGCTCAGAATTAGATTTTACTCGTTTTGCAGTTCCAGTGTGGAGTGGTGTCAATATAGCGGGTGTTAACCTCAAATCGCTAAATCCAGCGATGGGAACTGACGCCGACCCAGAAAAATGGAGTGAACTGCACAAGACAGTTGTGAACAGGTAGGTATTCCTATTGGAGAGATTTATCTACCGATGGTGAGTCGTGGGTACTCGGAAGAAATCCGAGTGTTCTTTTGCAGGAGTCGAACCCGCAGTACAGCGGGACAATTGTTACATCTGCCAAGTTTAATGTCCTAGAATGGCTCTCACGTATCTTCTATAAACACAGTGGTAGAGCGTCCGAACTGATAATCTCGACTCCTACAAACGTGCACTCGGTTTTTTTCCGAGTGTTCCCGGAGCGTTTCCTGAAAATCCACTTAAATATTCACATCAATAGGGAGATTTAGCACCGAGTCTAGCACCAGGCTGCTGTTTGCCATAGAAAAAGTATGAAGGCGCAGGCTACGCCTTCTGTTGGAGTGGGCGTGGACCTGAGGAGGGACGGGAGGCTGGAGCTGGTTTTGCAGTCAAGATTAACTCGTCTACCAACCCAGACGATCTAAGAGGACTCGCACGCGGTCATCACAACTGTCGGCATCAGGCATCAGATATCGTTTTGATGGCTCGCTGTTCAACCTCTGGGCCCGGTTGTTGGAAAGCCGATTAACTTAATCCAGGATTAGCGTAAACTTTTGTTTCATGTTTTCAACGTTTTGGTGAAAGTTTCCTTTGCTTATTTTTGTTTTTCAAGATTGACTTCTTCCTATGTAACGTTTCACCGAATATCAGCCTTGAACAGCATTTGGGAGTAGAGAATAAAACTCCTTTGTTAATTTTTAACCTGAGATTAGCGTTAATCGGCTTTTGAACGACTGGCCCCAGCCTCCTAGCAAAACCCAAGGAGAAGAAGGACACCACTTCCTGTTCGCCGACGACAAGGCCCTCAACGCAGCCAAGGAAGGGGACATACAGAACAGCGTCGACAAGTTCTCTGCAGCCTTCGACAACTTCGGACTTACAATAAGTATAAAGAAGATCGAAGTCTTGTACCAGCCAGCTCCAGGAAAACCATACGCTGAGCCAAACATCAGCATCAAGGGGCAGCCGGGGGACTGAACGCGGTGGACCTTGGCAGCACACTCGTCTCGAGAAAGGTCGTCATTGACGTTGAAGTGAGTGCTAGACTCGCCAAAGCGAGTGCTGCGTTCGGCAGGCTGCACAAGAACGTCTGGGAGAGAAGAGGAATCAGCACAGAGACGAAGATTAAGCTATACCAGGCCATAGTTCTCTCTGCACTGCTCTATGGCTGCGAAACATGGACGGTCTACCAACGTCATGTAAAGAAAGTGAACCGCGCAACCTGCCTCAGGAAACGTCTGGGCATAAAGTGGCTAGACAAAAATCCCAGACACTGAGGTCCTCGCCCGTGCTGGCCTGCCTACCTACACCACCTTTATACAGTCACAGCTTCGCTGGGCAGGTCATGTAGTTCGCATGCCAGACCACCCGCTCCCCAGAAACTACCGTTCTGCGAACTATAGGAAGGCAAATGCTCCTGAAGGGGAGGACAGAGGAAAGGCTTCAAGGACACTCTGAAAGCGTCACTTAAAGCCTTCTGTCTAAACCCTGACACGTTGGAGCAGACAGCCCAGGACAGGGGAAAATGGCGATCGGCTGTTCGCAAAGGCGCCAAAACCTATGAAAAGAACAGAAGCGCTGTAGTTGAGCGACGCAACCAGTCCCGGAAAGACCGCTCTAATAGGTCTCCACTACTTCTACTATCCCCTGCCCACACTTCCAGAGGACATTCCGGGAGCGGATTAGCCTGACGAGTCACATCCACACCCACAGGATCCAGCCCCAGCCCCCACCCCTGGATGACTAGGTGGTCCTCGTCGATCCGACGGACGAACAACAACATATATAGAAGTTGCTAGCCGGATATCTTAAGTTAACAGGCAAGAAATCAGAGCTGAAATCAGACAAATTTGGTTGACTTTTGGCAAATCGCAAAATTTAGTCCACGTCTGTGGTAAACCCGATGCTAAATCTCTCTAATAACGAGAAAAGCGTAACGTCACGGAGAAAAGCGCTAGATTTAATGCACGTTCGTATTTTGAACGAGCACTTGTGCTCTTATACGATAACGTGGCTAAATAAATTATTGTATTGTATTGTATTGTATTGTATTGATTACAACACCCACCGGATTGGGGTCTCGTTCGTCAAGAGACTGTGTAGCAATCGCACAAACTAACAACCGGAAGTTGATATTTTCTCTCTTTCAGTGCTCGGACGCGATATCGTCATACCACAGGGGTTTTAAAAACAAGGCATTTCCTCTCTCTGCTTGGACGGAGACTTTCGAATTTAGCGAAACACCATACTTCCGGTTGTAGTGTTCTTGACTTCGGGACGATGATGTTCTTGTTGCTAAGTTACCTGGCCTAAGAATGGAAGCGAGGTTGCCGGTGACCCTGTTTTGATACAAACCTCCGTGCTTTTGTAATGTTAATATGGACTAATTAGCATTACAACAACACAATTTACATGATAAAAGCAGTGGGGGCTGTATCAGTGCAAGGTCACCGGCAGCCTCGGAGCCATTCATAGGCTAGGTCGCTGAGCAAACAACTGTAAAATGGCCTATTAAGCTTATTCCAGTTTCCGTTATTTTCCTGCAGCGCTTACGAGGTAATCAAAAAGAAGGGTTACACTTCCTGGGCCATTGGACTTAGCGTTGCTAACATGGCTCTGACATTGCTGAGAAACCAGAAAAATGTTCACGCGATTTCTGTTCTAGCTAAGGTAAGATAACGGAATTATGTATTAGGAAAACACAGGCAGGGGAAAACATCACTTATCGCGGGACAAGAGAAAGTGGCCACTCTTCTTGTCACCAGCAGCTCTCTTTACGTTGTCCAAGGGAAGGGCAAACGCTGACAGCACAGGCCAGCTTTTAAAGGAATACGCATACATTAAACTGCCTAATCAAAAGTCAAGAAAATTCCCCAGGGACCCATCATTCGTTACATTTTATTATTGAACTTCGAGTTAATTTCTGATTACCGCGTAAGGTTACTAATCTGCTTGCTCTGTTATAAAAGAAGAGATGCGGCCTGCGTATTAAGCGTTTTCCGTGTTGAAATATGAAAGATTTTCAACCCATTCTCTACCTCGAATTTACTATTATCGTTAATTTAGGAGACTGAAAGCTAGATATAAAAGGTAAGGTAAAGTCTCTGTTACAAGCCTAGAAAGCCCCATCAGGCCGGCGATTATCTCCAGTTTCCGTAGCATGAAGTGACTATCGCAGGGTTACCCCCAGCATTAAATTCACAGGTACCCATTTATACACCTTGGGTGGAGAGAGGCACCGTGAGAGTAAAGTGTCTTTCCCAAGAACACAACACAATGTCCCCGGCCAGGACCCGAACCCGGACCAGTCGATCCGGAGGAGAGCACTCTAACCATGAGGCCACCGCGCCTCCCAAAAGTTAGATATGGATCATGGGAAATGGTCATTTATTGTTTAAAAGACAACCCCAAGCGTATGGACATAGGACTCGAACCTGGAAATGTTGATTATGTACCCGTCACGAAACCACTTGACCAGTACATCACTAACTGCTCAGGGAAGATCTTTTAAACGCTATTTGATAATGCTGTGTTATCACTCGGCAAAAGCTAAACTTCACGTCAAAGCTAAACAATTTAAAATCAAAGCTTAGGCCGAAACTATTAATCTAGTTTAGGCTTAGTTACTTTTGAGAGTGCGGTGTCTGGATCTTCAGTAGTGAAGCGGAAAGAAGCGGTTCCTAATAGAGTAGAAACTCTCCACGGATCAGTGCGATTTTTTAATTTCCTTATTTTCTCTGCTACCGCAAGTCCTGGGACATGGTGTCCTAAATTAACGATAACAGTAACTTCCATGCAAGCAAATTACGAATTAACGATAACCGGAATAATTTAGAGATCATGTTGAAGATTTTCGATGTTCTGGGCGCGCGAAAAAGGGGGCTGGACAAAAAAAAGTTCTCTTCCTTCACTCTCCTCCCCTCCCCTGCTTTTTGTCTCGCCTCAGTTTTCGCGCGGCCAAAACATCGAAATTGCTACGCAGGCTAGATGAGGTGAAGAGGTATATCTTGCCCACAAGCTCCTTTTTAATCAATGTACTGTTGTCAGCTGAAAGTGAAGTGTTTTTTCACAGTTTTCATCCGTGTGTCACGTTTCTTTTAGGGTTATCACGGAATTGAAGAGGATGTCTTCTTGAGCCTTCCCAGCGTGCTTGGCGCCCATGGTGTCATTTCCGTCATCAAACAGACTTTGGACGAAAGCGAGATGAAGCAACTGCAGAGTTGCGCTCGCACGATGCATGAAATACAAGAAACTCTGGTGTTTTGAGTGCTAGCCTTTTCACAAGGTTCCGTCTTCGCTTAATAGTTCGAAAGCGACCAAGTTTCACTGTAGGTTTATCCATAGACATTATCCGTTGCCTCAAGCTTGCAAAAAAAGCTGTAAAATTGGTTGTACGCTAACGCTGGTTTCAGCCCTAAAAGTTGGTTTCTGTTAAATAATTTCAATGAAAAAGAGACGTTCTAATAGTAGCGCCTTGTAAAGCGTTGTTGTAAATGTTGTCATGAAGTAGTTTGTCCGACAAAATAGACAAATAAATAAATACTCGATTAAGACATTCTCTTTGAGGTGCTTTCCAGGACATGATCAGCTAAACAAATGAATCTAAAAGATTTTAATACTCCTAATAGGCCAGAAGGGATTTTGAACCGTTAACGTTCGGATCTCTGGTCCTTTCAGCTTCCCGAATCACATTAATACACCACATACCGATTTCTTGGGCATTTAACAAAAATTGCGGAATTTCCGAACCAAGCTACCTCGCGTTCGTGTAAGTTTTGCGCCAATCATAGAGATTCACGTGATCATGTTATGAGCATGAGACAAATGAACAACAATTCGTCCAATGAGAAGCGGTATTAGCCAATATAAAAAATACCATAATACACTTTGCTTGTTCCTCCAAAATTTTGCATAAGCATTGTTTTTATTTTCTCTTGGGACTTACAATGGTCCCAAGAGAAACTGCAAACAATGCTTATGCAAAATGTTGGAGGGACAAACAAAGAGTATTATGGTATTTCTGATACTGGCTAATTCCAGCTTGACCGGTTATAGTAGACCACCCTCAGAGTTGGTCCAAATACCCCGGTCGAGCCGAACCGATTTGAATTCCAACCGAATGTCAGAAAATTGGCTGAGTTGAAAACGACCAAAGCCATTAGTTGTGGTCGTATTACGAACTTCAAATGAAACCATGTTGTCTCACAGTGATGAGCGCAAATTTCTATTGCGTCGAGAAGCCTGAAAAATTTTCAGGACTTCAACAGGATGACTTATCACGGGAAGTTGTGAACTCAGAAGTGACCCGCTCCCAACGTCAGTGGCTTCATAGCTCAGTTGGTTAGAGCATCGCACCGGTATCGCGAGGTCGTGGGTTCATATCCCGTTGAAGTCCTGAAAAAATTTTTCAGGCTTCTCGACGCAATAGAAATTTGCGCTCATCACTGCGAGACAACATGGTTTCATTTGATTTCATACCCGCAGTACAATATATGATGTATTTCATATATATCTTTCGTATTACAAACTTCAACCTATGTAAAACTGATTTAACCGGGGCAAATTCGCTAAAAATTTCCAAAGGTAGATTCCTTATGGGTTTCGTTTTAACCAGGTAAATATATATGAAGCGTTTTACCAAATCCGGGTTCCCGTGGAAAGTTCGTGTTAACTCGCGTAACTGAATTTTTGTTGCGATTAGAGGTAAATATCCCTTGTAATAAGTTGATTTGGCTTATCTTCGGCACACACAGTGTTTCTCTGACAAAAAAATCATTTCTCATCCAGTTGTAAGCGACGCGTAAACGTGGATTTCAGATTCCAAGTAGAAATGCCGAAGAGAACAAACACTTTCCACTTCACATGACGTGATTTGTCGGGTTCTTGTCTTTCACCAAGGGGGTTCCCGACGAGCTTGTATGGGTTAGCTACCTAAGATTTCAATTTTCTCAAAGCCAACGCTTTGGGACACGGTGGCCGTCAAGGTAAAGACCATCACACTGAGTTGTATTTTCATACATACCAGCCTCCATACCAGCAAGTTCAAGGGGATAAAAATGATATTCCCTCGGTAAATCACTTGGAGGAAAAGCGGTCACACTGCGAAAACACAGTTTTCCCTTAATAAACTGTCAACAAGTCAAATTTTGTAAGTAAAAAGTTCGTCATATGACGACGACTACTACTTGTAAAATAAATTCTCCACAGCATATAGAAGAATACTGTTTATTTGAAAACCTCGTATACGCAAAAACAACCGACATGATTCATTAACATGTGATAGTTAAACAAAACACTGTTTCATGTATAAAAATAAATAATCAAACGAATGCCACGAACGACTTTTCACCTTAACCAAATTTACAGAGCTATGAAAATATTATCTTTTTCTCTATAAAACAATAACTTGGAGAGGAATAACTGAAATGGCATGTAATATTTTTTTCTGGAATTTGCCACTCAAATATTGCACCGCATCAACGCAAGTCATGGTATTCTTCATGAACAGGCATTAGAGCACGTTTTTGTCCAGTTTCTGTACGGCATTTAGTCTTTCATACAAAAAACGAAAACCTTTTTGCGGAGACGAAACGGTTATTCTTTGCGTTTCCTCTTTTGTTATGTAATTTAAGTGCCCACCACACCCCTTTTTGGCGGGTTTGGGCAAGGGTGCGATTGACATTTCGCAATACCCAACGTAGCTAATCCAATAAGCATCCATTGCGTGCCTATGACGATTGCAGGATTTGCTCTTCCTTCACTATATCCACGTTGAGCTCTTCTTGTTCGTCCTCCGACTGGTGCCCACTCCCTTCTTGAGTTGGATTTTCGAGAAAGTTGTTCACGAAGTTCTGTATCTCTCCTCGAGCCTCTGTGGAAATAAAAAACAAAGGAGCGAATAACCAAGACTGATCATTTCAGGGTTTCCTAAAACACTTACGGAAAACCCACACAAAAGCGTTTGTAGCATAACAGTAGCCTAACGAGGGTGTTTTATAGAGTGCTGCTGTGACCAATTTGTGTGCATGTTTTACATCAGCTTAAACACGCGCGCAGTTACTGATATTGCTATTTTTCCTTCACTTAAATAAAAAATTAATTAATTAATTGATTGCTTGAGTAATTAATTAATTAATTAATTAATTAATATGTATGTACTTAATTGACCGCTCGACTCGGGGAATTTTCAAGGCCAATGACTCAAACCTTTGAAACAAGAAGAATCCTTCCTAACCCATTGTAGGTAGACCAGCTGGCTACTTTATTGGAAGTTTAGTTATGGCCCTCCCAGAACAATTTCATTCGATGGTAAGAGCAGGCCTTGAGCTTAGGATCTCCAGATCTCAAGGCAAGCGCCCTGACCACTTAGCCACGCTACCTCCTCATTTCTCACTTCGTTAGAGCAAATCCAAGTCTGGGCTCTTTACAAAACTAACTCGTGGCGGTTGCGCAACTGCCATTTATCAGGTATGCGCGAGAGCCCAACTAAAGGCCTTTATGGCCTCTTGTTTTCATCATAACGACCTTGAAAGCAGATGAAGCTATTTCTGCCGAAAGCAAATTACCTTTAAGTTTTCTTTCAGCCTCGATCCTTGCACACCGCTCTCTATCAAGTTCTTGCAGCAACTCCTCTGTTGAAAGATAAATCCCAGAGTCAAGCGTAGGCCTGTTATAGTTTTATTGGATTAACAATATCCACAAACAAACTCAAATCACACTGACGCTTACTAAGTCGCCTGATGTGGATATTTGAAAGGTACATCCATCTATTTTATTATTTAACCACCAATGAAATACCAAGTGAGCTTTCACGCGAAAACATGAAACGCGTGAAAAAAATATCAATTAGTCCAGAGTGCTCGTCGGATATGGCATGGTAAATATCCAACAGGCGCTTAGGGAATACTTGTTTTATTAAATTTTCATTCAATTTTGGACATGACGTTTGGACACTTGAAAATTAAAGCCAATTAGTTTCCAGTTTGGAAACACTTGACGCAAAACCAGTTTCCATATTAGGTCATACAGTATATTTTGTAAATAAATAATGATAATGTCCGCGGCTGAGAGAATGTCCGAAAAAAAAATATTTGGCCGAGAAGCGAAGCAAATATTAGATTTTGAGGACAATCGAAATTTCGTATCTCCGCGCGGCCATGCAATATCCTTTAAATATCTCTTATGATTGGTAAATTTAGCAGACTGCATTCTACAATCAATATGGCTCGCTAAATCGAAAAGTTTCTTTTGGTCGCTTAGTGGAAGTTGCGCCTGTAACTAGTTTAATGGCGTAGCTCCTGTGAGTCTTATAAAGCCCAGTGGTAGTTCACCCAACTAACGATTGAATGGTCGTATGTTCGACATCTACATCTCATCTACATATTCCAGCACTCGGCAAAGTCCCTTTTTCACTTACGGCTGTTTCTGCTTAGGTGGAGCACTCGGATTTTTCCGCGTGCCTCCGAGTTACCATCGGAAAAACTCGTCTCTTCAGATTAACAACTATATAACATCTCCTTTCGACGACCTGAATACTAGCAGTATAGCGGGACAATCTCCACCTGAACCGTTTAATTAATGGCCAACAACAGCTCCTTCAAGTCTACTGAAGCTCAGTGGTGGAGAATCCGAACCAGTAATCGGAAGGTCGTAGGTTGGACTCGGGATTTTTCCGAGTATCCACGAGTCACCATCAGAAAAAAATTAATGCCTTCATTTATTTACCGGACTTAACATTGGCCATCTCATTCATTAAAATAATAGCAAAAATGTTCCATGTTTGGACAAATTTCAGTCCTGGCAGGAAAGTGGGACACTTAAACACGGAGCATCCACATCTACACGCAAAATTTGCGCTCCCAGTCCTTGGCCACAACCGCCTTCTTAAGAAACAGATCAGTCTTACCGTTGCGTTGTTTCAGCGCGTCTTGAGTGCTTTCTCTCAGCTGTTCTTCAAGCAGTTCACATCTGTGTTGCTCCTCTAGTAATTAACAAAACCACGAAAATCAGTCGGTACAGAAACCCATGACTCGGAGCCTACAACTCTACTGTGTTCGTGCAACAGCGTTTTCACAGACCAATTTATTTTTAGATTGAATTTCCCGCGAATGAGACTCCCACAGGAGCCCGATGACCAATTACAAGAAATTAAGTTGACGTCATAGGGTCACCGAACCGGAACTCCCTTTGTTTTTTGACCTAATTCGCGGGAAGGGCTAGTATAAAAATAAACCTACTTGTGAAAACGCCGTTTCACAGACGCTGTATGGAAGTTGCACGCACCAGATGGGCTCCTGGTCGGTACGGATTAACCAGTAACGCTCTCAGCGAGAAAAGATCTTTTTGCGAAGAACCTCTCGGAACCTCATTTGAAAAGCTGTATTATACTATGTTCTGCTGTAACACCATAACCAAAATAAAACCTTTGGCCGATCGCAAACCAGCAAAAAGACAAGGAAAAGCAAATGAAGACAAACCGAATATGAACAGTTTGGAATAGTCGCGGGAAAAGCATAACATTACACAACGCTCATCAGAACCACACGCAACATTTCCTTACGTTTTATACAATGTACATTCCAAACCTTTACGTGACCGAGTGCGTGAAATCTTCGGCATCAGATACACTTTTGCTTTATTCAGAGAGAAATTTCGCTTTCCGGCGGAAAAACGTAGCTTAGCAACGCTTGGCGCAAATCATTTACCATATAAGGTCCAAACTAAGGTATATGAGTTGATAACCGAGATTGAGTGAACCAATCAGAGACGAGAAATGCATTAACCGAGGTTGAAAATTTAATAATTAATGTTATCCGCGGGAAAGTCAGAATTGGGTGCGCTAAAGTCTCGGAGTGAATGAAAATATGGCGAGAATATTTTAAAGGGGCTGTGTCACGCCATTTTAGTCAAATTTCAAAACACTAAAAGACGTCTTTGTATCAATTAAGACCAAAAAATAATGCTGTTGTTTTGTTGCCAATGGCCACTGAAGTGCACTGAAGCGGTTCTTTGCTGTTTGCAGCCAAGGATGGAGGGGATGGAAATGGATTGAAACTTGAAAAAATTGGCCAGGTTTTTCAAGTTTGGAGACGGTGTCCTGTGAAAGTCGCCAAAAGTTAAATATGAATAGCTCTTTGTGCCATATATTTCGTATCATCTCAATGAGTTGTCAGGAATGTTATACGTGTGAGATAGAGAACTAATTTAGATTTTTTACCCAGTTTTGACCTAAAAACAGCAAATTTAGCATGACAGTGTCCATTTAAGGCCGATACAGACCGGGGGGGGGGGGGAATGTTCATCCTCGGGAGCAGAATTTGCACCCCGCATAATGCTCCAAGATATTAAACAGGTTAAATAGTTGGGAACATAATTGAGAAAACTGTGCCCTCGTGTTTACTGGTCGTGCACAAAACGACCCTTGAGCAGCCCTGGAGCTTCCTCCGGGAGCAAATACCCTCGCGTGTATCGGCCTTTAAGCAGTTCAGTAATGAAAAACTAAAACAATAACGAAGTTGTTGTAGACAATCCGTTGGAAAGCGCTGTTAGAGAGCGTTTGATTAGCTCAACAACTTTGTAATTCTCTCCTTTGAGATGTATTCAGCAAACTTGTGCTTAAACATTTCCTTCCATTGCCAAGAGGAATCATAAGACCTTTTGAGAAACATTTGAAATGCAATTATTTCTTCTGAAAAACTGTGCACCTTCAGTTTTGGCAAACGACTGAAAGAACTTTTCATACCTATTAGCTGCTCCCCAAGTTTTCGCTTTGCTTTCTTCTCTTTCTTAAGTTTCTTTTGAAGGAAGGCTACGAGAGAAAAAAACACAATCGAAAGCCATTCGTCTGGTACTAATACTACAGGATTTATGTCACTTCTATTAACAAATAGATGCTATTGAAATTGAGGAAGACAACTTTATCATCTTACCTTTTCCTCTCTGCAGTGTTGCAGATTGTCTCTCTGCTCTTTCTCGAGCCTCTCGCTCGCGGTTAATATGTCGACGGAGTTCATCTGACAACACAATAGTAACCCAGATACGGTTAATCTTGGAGCACTCAAGACGTCGAAGAATAAGGCAAAAGGTTTAAGTGCGACTACAAATATTTCTTATTCACCCAACCATTAAGCTGACTTGTATAAAGAACGCGAAAGGTAGAAACTAAAGTTTGCATGCTGATCGCTCAGGCATCCATGCTTTCATTCTTCAGTTTAATAAACTTGCCGTCTCGATCTTTCTTGGGAAACGAGTACAATAGAATTTAGGGCCTTTATTTACACATGACAATTAAGTGTAAAGCTCACAGCTTCTGCAGCCATGTGTTAAGAAGAAAGTCACCTGAAAGCGGGCAACCAGTTGTTAGGACGAGGACGAGAATGAGTACGAATTTTGACTGGCCGTTTTCAGCGAAAATACTTTAAAATCTTATAACCCATATGATTAATCTTACTCTTTATTAGCAGTATAGGTTGCTCAGTTATACTTATTCCTGGTAACTGAGCCTTTTTTGCTGATCAGAAAATGCCCAAACTGTTAAAATGACGACGGTATCACGTTTTTCCCGCCAAAATGACGCTGGTTTGGGCGCGCTCACTGTTATTCTGTGAGAAAATCTCGTACTCGTAGTAGTCGCTCTCGTCCTAGAATCTTAGGGCCGATTTACACGATACGATTTTGTCGCATGCGACAAGCTCACGACAGGCCTACGACATGACTTACGATTGTCGCAGCGTTTTAAAACATGTTTTACAATGCTGCGACATTTTTCTGACGTACACAACAATCGTAAATCATGTCGTGGGCCTGTCGTAAGCCGTTGTCGCATGCGACAAAGTCGTACCGTGTAAATCTGCCCTTAAGCTCTCTTAGGGCCGATTTACACGATACGATTTTGTCGCATGCGACAAGCTCACGACAGGCCTACGACATGACTTACGATTGTCGCAGCGGTTTAAAACATGTTTTAAAATGCTACGACATTTTTTCTGACGTACACAACAATCGTAAATCATGTCGTGGGCCTGTCGTAAGCCGTTGTCGCATGCGACAAAATCGTACCGTGTAAATCGGCCCTTAAGAAACGACGACGTCTATTGCAACGACAACTCCACAAAACAATACTATTACTGGTTTAAAACAGAGCAAAAATAATCGTACTGCACGTGTGGCACACATATATTTGCGGTTTCTGCATAACGACGACGTGAAATCACCAAATTTGAGGTTTTGACGAAAATGTGAGCATACTGATGAGAGCTTTCATTCTTCATTTTACCTCCGAAAACCACTCGTACCCAATTTATTTTTAAGATACTTCGCCCACATTGTACGACGTGAAAGACACGGAATAATCGCGAAACACTTACGATAGTGCAAAGTTATATATACACCTTCTTGAATGGTTTAACATATACTACGCGCGGATATTTTGCGAGTTGCATAGTAAGTCCCGAAGGGGAGAGGAAAGGTATAAGCAACGAGCAAAATTTCCGCGCGTATTATATGAGGGATTTATTATTCCACTATTACGCCATTTTCTAGTGTGATGGGATGGAAAGTTTCTTGGCTACCTTCCTCCAATAGGACTTTGCATGATGACGTCATTTGACTACGAGTACCAGAACCTAATGAGAGCTATTGTTATTTTTACCCCACTAGGAATACAACATTTAAATAAGAAAAGAAAAACTGAATTCTGGTAGTTGTAGTCAAATGACGCCACCGTGAAAGTTGCCTATAGAGAGTTTTCACTCACGTGACCACTGAGAAGAATTGTTTTGGAACACCAACATGGCCGCCGTGACGTCATGTGGAAACGCTCAATTTTCTAAATTCCAGAGCTTTGTTGCTTTTCGATTTATGCTCATGAAATATGAACATGAAGGTGCCTTGCAAAAGCCTGCACTTACTCTTTTCGTACACCGCTTGTCTTTCATGTTGCCGGGTATTTTCTGCTGCCACTTTCAAAAGTCCTTGTATATTCAGGAGCAGGCTTTCTGCAACGGGAAAGTGTTTGAGATGACAGTTTTCTTTTTTGATGCAGCGCTTTAGAGAATAAATCAGTTATCATCCTCATCGCAAAGTAACTTTGTTAATGAAAATTTGTTAATTGATTAGCGACGTTTTCTGTTTGGGAATACTATGGGTACTGAAGTGGGGCCGGTATATAGCTGGAGTCCGAAGACATACCTATCAATAGTTTTCTGGAACCACTTTCCCAAAAAAATGCGTGCATACAATGAAAACAAAATCTGTTCAGAGCGTTTATATAAGGGAATTTTTTTGGCTAATAAGAATTTTCCAATACAAATTCATCATGGAATACTATTCCTACAATTTACTAGGTGACTTTTAACGGAAAATATAGAGGTTATTGTGTTAGTTTCTTTATTTTTGAGACTGTCGTACTTCACAGAAATACTCTCTTTCGCAACAGAGGTAATTCCACGTATTTTCTTTCTGTCAATCTAAACTACGCAGAAGTAAATCTTGTTGAACTCACCCGTGGATCCAGGCTCTCTATATTCAGGCTACCAAAAGAAGAGTGGAGTTGACAATTAACAATAGTGTCGTACAAGGAATTGCAAATAAGTATTCTGAATAAACAAACTGATTGCATACCTCACGCGACAGCACGTGTGGAGAGGACACGGACATTTCTGAACCAGTATCATTGGTAGCAGCGATCCTGAACTCCGCATGCTCTGATGTGCCTGTGCTGCTGACATGAGGTACTGACGCTTCACCATTCACTGCATCGCCAAGAGCCGGTGACCGCCCAGGACTATGGGTAACTGCAGTTGACGTCCCACTTACGGGTGGCGCGCCATTTGTTTGCGGGCTCAGAGCACTTGTATGCGGACTCATGGACACATGTGGTCTTGGAGGAAAGCTGAAAGTGCAGGGCTGTGAATTCGGCGCCAAAATCACGCCACTAGGCGGACTGACCATGCGCGACGACGGTGCGTTCGTTGGTGAATGGATCACATGAGTGGTTGTGTATCGCGGGCTTACATGAACATGAGGTGACGAATGATTCATTGCTGCTTGCGGTAACGTTATATTCTGAAGGCGTTCGGATTGGCGGGAAAATGGCGTCTTAAAATGCGAATCTTTGCGCTCACCCCCATTAGCATTGTTGTTAACATCACGTGGTCCGTCAAACGTGACATTAGCTGCACTAGTCGGCGAGGATTCATGGGAAATCGAGTTGTTTGTCTCATCCGTTCTCGTGGATTCTCCATTTGGTGTCAGACTCACAAGCCTTTCAGGGTGATGGTCGACTTTAAAATGCTTAAACGGATTGTTAAGCAGCTCAGGGGGGATATCTGGGTTCTTTTTCCGCCTTCCAGGACCCCTGAACAAAGAAAAAAAAAATAAAAACAACATTGAGTTGCACTCTTACTTTGACCTGAAAAGAAATCTGAGGCGCCTGACATTGTAAAATGCGAATCTTTGCGCTCACCCCCATTAGCATTGTTGTTAACATCACGTGGTCCGTCAAACGCAGACAAGCGGGACACATTGTCCATGAAGAACCTGTATAAACAGTCAGGTCTCCGGGACTTTTTGTAACTCAATGCATATGGGTAGAGTGTCCAGCTGGTATTACGGAGGTCGTTGGTTCGAATCCTTCCTGGGATACTGATTTTTCAGTTGTCCTTTTGCCCAATGCTTAATAACTAGTTTATTACCCCTCTCATGGGAGCATTACCTTTAAACATCAATGGTTGTGCATGCCGGCGGCTTATTAACCAGTTCCGAGGACTGTATTTTAAGTTACGTCACCAGGAACCCATGACCCGGAGCCTACAGCTCCCATACTGGGCCTATGTAACGGCATTTTTACCGACCGATCTATTTTTAGCTATCTTTTCCGGAAAAAACAAAGGAAGTTCCGGTTCGGTGACCCTATGGCGTCAGCCTAATTTCTTGTAATTGGTTGTAATCGGGCTCCTGTGGGAGTCTCATTCGCGGGAAGCTCAATCTAAAAATAAATCGGTCCGTGAAAACGCCGTTACACGAACACAGTACAGCTGTAGGTTCCGGGTCATGGGTTCCTGACGTCACGCATTGTACCCTGTTAGCAGAGGTCTCTTTTCTTTTGCGTTCGCTGGGCTGACGAGTTCGAGAAAAGACAACTCTGCCATAGGTCGAAATTCACTGTTGTGCATGCGCGGCGGTTACTTAGAGACCGAAGCCTCACGTGATACTTCATGTTGTGTGGGGTCACTTAACAACAGCGGAATTACTGTAAAAGGAGAGCGCGGGTCACAGTCCGCCCCGGCGAACGCAAAGAGAAAGGAGACCTCTGCTAGCAGGGAATCTCGAACCAAGGCTCCTAACTCACAGTTCGGCTCGCGACGGAAAACGAGATTAGAAAAATGTTTATTTCTTTCTTTTAACTTACAGAGCCGGGCTGTACTGAGCAGTACCCTGAAATTGGTCAACAATGACTCACTATCACAGAGATAAATATTTTCATTTACTGATTGAATAAAAAGACAAGGGGCTCAATTGCGCGGCTTTCTACAACTATTTTTGGTCGAAGAAAATTTCTCTCTTGGCTATTTACAATGGAACAATCTTGGCGATATACAATTGACTAAACTTCCACCCACCCCCCGCCCCCCTCCCCCCAAAAAAAATCACATCAAAATCTGTTCCGATAAAAGTTTGGCTAATCTTTTGTTTTTGGGGGCTCTAAGCAGATAGATCCTTTTCTCCAGGAGTTATTTTCTTTTTAAGAACAATATCAGGCAGAGTTAAGCATAAAGATGTTCCTTTGCTGCTACTTTATTCTTGTTAATAGCGCTTCAATTTCTCCAGGATAAAGTGATTCATTAGTTTCCTTCAAGAACTCAATCTATTTGTTCCAGTCGTATCGCCAATTAATTTCCAACTGATACAACCTGAATTCGACAGTCCATATATATCACATTTGAAGGAGACACGATCCGAGGAATGTGAAAATGTATTTTACAAAAGAGTGTGTAGACGGCAAGTACCCGTTTTATCTGAGTTTATTGACAAATTCGCAGCCAAATTCGCTCGTAAAAACAGGGTGATACGCCGAGCGTACAAATGTGTCAAAAAAAAGAAAAACAAGAAAAACATCACGTGATGCCCAAAGGCGCGAAAATGCTAACAGGGTTCCCCGCCGCAACATCTCGCCCCATGCGAATTGTGATGGGTTTTCTTTACAAAATTACAGTGCTAAGCTCAATATCAATGACATTGTTCACGTTCCTTGTATTTCAACGACAAAGACTGAGATTCTTCAAGCAAGCATAGCTTTTGGATGGTTCGAACCAAAGAACTGGATGCCCCAGTTTTGACCTCATCTGATCTCACTAATCCATCTTTAGAAGGAAACACCGCTTTCACTCATTCGCTACTGGCTCCTTGTTAGATAATCATAGATAAGTGTAACCAAATCACCGACTTCTGCATCCCGGCTCGGCTTGCGCCTCTTTTCTCTCCTGCAAGGACGAGATGTACTTCTTCAACCACGTCTTCCAAAAGTGATAAGCCAAAATCTGTGCCTGTCTCCATTTCTTTCTTGAGAATAAGTCTTCCTTTACAAAGGATCCAGGTGGCAAGTTGTGGACAGCTCTCTGCAACAATAGTTGGTTGGGTGTCAACGGTCCCTGATAATCAGGCTCGTCAGGGGCAGCACAAAGAGGTCGTGTATTAAGCATCGCTTCAACTACAGGGAGGACAGTAGCGAGGACTTTCTCATCCACATAGCTGCTTCCAAGTATTGCTTGCAAGGCTTGCATCAGGTGCGACCGGGGCGTCAACAATGCGTCAACCCACTCATCAAGCCATTATCCCTATCGATCGCAGCTTCACGAACTTGCTTGAGAATTTCACAATTCCTCGTTTCTCCAAATCCTTGATCTCTTCTGAGACCACTTCTCTCTGGGCTAATTTCACAATGGAAGCAGTTGAAAGCTTCAAATATTCTGCTCTGAGGTGTTTGGCGAGTTTAAACTCGTCATCTCTCTTGCGATATCTTAGGTACTCCTTAAACGTTAACAACCAGGCAATCCTCTTCAGAAGAACTGTCCATGATGAGTATCTTGTGAGTATCTCTGGTCCAGTCTTGGAATGCTGGACCACTGAACCATCTTTCAGATGTCAAAAACTTATGCACTGTTAAGCCAGGCGAGGCATCATCAGCTGGGTTAAGGCAACTTGGACAGTATCTCCATTGACTGGGTTGGGATACAAAATTCCTCAGACTCTGTTGGCTACATAGGTTTCAAACATTCGAGACTCATTCTTTACATAATGCAATGTAACCAAGGAGTCTGTCCAGAAAAAGGAGGCAGAGATCTCCAAATTAATCTCGCTTGAGATCAGGCGATGAACCAGTGCTGCGATCGTAGCAGCTTGCAATTCCAATCTTGGTACAGAAGCGTACTGTAAGGGAGCACAGCGAACCTTGGCCATGATGAAAGTGGATTAAACAGTTCCGTCACCAGACTCCTTTCTCAAATAGGACACTGTTCCATAACCATATTCTGAGGCATCACTAAAGTGGTGAAGTTCGAAAGATGCATCACGGCAACAACCTCCACTGAAATAGCATCGAGGAATACTTAAATGGTTAAGGAGCAACAGGTCTTCTTTCCACAATGTCCAGTCCTCCAGCAAGCTTTCGGGTAGTGAATCATCCCAGTCATGTTTCAGTTGCCAGGTCTTTTGCATTAATCTCTAAGCGGGAAGTAGAAAAGGACAAATTAAGCCAAGTGGATCAAATGTAGAGCTCAGCTAAAATAAGCAATCTCGTCTCGTGTGGCTATTAGCTTTGCCATGGGAAAGCGACACCTTCACAGCGAGTGTGTCTGTCTCAGTGTCCCAATGTAGACCTAATGTCCATTCAAGGAGTAGCTTGTCCAGGTCGAGACTCTTGACTATTCTCTCTTCAGCTGGTATAACCTTCAAGACCTCAAGTCGTTGGAAATGAACTTGGTCAGTCGGAAATTTCCTCTCTTCAGCAACTGCATAAGTCGCAATGATGCTCCAGTAGCTTCTTCAGCAGTAGGGACTGAGAATAGGAAGTCATCAACGTAGAAATTCTTTCGGCGTCAGTAGTCGCATGCGGTTCGTTCTGCGGATCTTTGCCCCAGCGATACTCGAAGATGATATGAGCTTGTGGAACGTCTTGATCAATGAGGACAGAGACTTCACTCATATCTACTGGGTGGTTAGGCAGCTCCAAGTCTTTCAAGTTTGGCCATTCAGACAAGTCTACTTGATAAAGGCAGTAGCGATTGGACACATTCAAATCTTCAATTTCAAGCAAGTCAGGGCCTTCTTCACTTGTTGAGGTGACGTGGAATTTCACCTGAGGTATCTCACAGTCTTGATTCGTTTGAGTATCAGTGTTCAGATGACTCTTTCGGGGACCAATAGTAGCTTCAATTTCGCAGCGATGCGAGAGTTTATCATCGAACTGACAGAAGCTGATGGGTGAGCATTGTCCTGCACAGTGCAATCATTTTTTTGTGTGCACTCCCTTTGTGAATAAGAAGGATAGAGACAACGATAGCAAAGTGCATTAAACTTGAAGAATCGTCGACGCCAATTTACATTCTTAGACAAGAACAAGGCGGAACATTTATGCATTTCGTGTGATCCTTTGCAAACCTTGCAGGTGTCTCTGATAGAAGAGAGTTTTAATTTTGCGGGTTTCGGTTTGCTAACATCAGTTGCTAGGGTGGTTACTCGTGTACTATCTGTAAACCTGGTATGAAATGCAGATTTCTTTGTCAGCTTTAACATTCAATGGGGGTACTGTTGTTTCTCCTGTATACTCCTGTATATGGATCATTCTCGGTCAAGGATTCTGTACTTATGATCTCTCAGCCGCTTGAGAGTCCTTGATAGTTTACAATGATTCTTCGCACCCTTCCAGTCGTGTACGCCAGTAAGTAGCTCATTTTCTCACCATCACTCAAGGATATTTTGCTTTCGACTTGATCTCCAAAATTTGATCTGAATCGCAAGTGCTGTGCTGGATCAACATCAAATGGAACTGGTGTGGGCGGTGGTTGGGACATTCGAAGATCAACTCTTTCCCAGAGAGACGCGTGCGCTTCCTTATAAATCTTTGAAGAGTCGTAATCTCTCCTTTGGGAATCATGTTGTTCACAGGTTCTGTAATGTTGTCATTATTGATGTGCAGTGGCGAAGGAGTGGGTAATTCAAATTCAGGAGCATTAGGGTTGAGGTGGTCCTTCAACTGTTCGTCTGCTGATTGAGCTGGTTGATTTGTATGTCCTTAAGCTTTTAATAAACTTGAACTTGCACTTAACAGCTCAATTGTCTGCCCAAGAGGGAGAATCCATTAAACTCAGAGCCTTACCCACCTTCCCTTCCAATAGACCATTTTACAGTTGTAGCTAAGTTACCTGGCCTAAGAATGGAAGCGAGGCTGCCGGTGATTCTGTTTTGATACAAACCTTTGTGCTTTTCTGATGTCATTACATTACATACATTAGGCCATCTTCGCTCCTCCTAATGGGGAGCATAGGGCGTCAACCATGGACCTCCACCTGACTATTTTTGGCAGTTCTCTTTGCCTCTAACCAAGTGATATTCTTTTTGCGAGCTCATCTTGCACACTCCGCCTCCAGGATTGCCTTGGGCGGCCTCTTCTTCTGAACCCCTGAGGGTTCCACTCGAGGGCGGAACGGGTGATGTGCTTTTCTAATGTCAATGTAGACTAATTTGAATTACAACAACGCAATTTACATGATGAAAGCAGTGAGGTCTGTATCAATACAAGGTCACAGGCAGCCTCACAGCCACTCAAAGGCCAGGTCCCTGAGCAAAAAACTGTAACTGATGGCCTATTTGGCAATGACTTCGTATGTCTGGCTCACCATCCGGGTCGTCTGAGCCTGAATACTGCCTATTATCCTCCTTAACTGCGTCTTCATAGACCTTACTTACAGCATTCGCAGCAGCTAATTCTACCATTAATTTCACCCTTTCGGCCTCTTTCCTGGCAACCTCAACATGAACTAGCTGTGCACACCTTGCTTCCAACTCAGCGCGCTTTGCCTTAGCTTCAAGTGCTTTAGCTCTGGAAGAAGTGGTTGACAACTAGGGAGCTTTAGAGCTCTTGGATCTCACGATCTGTCTGGTAGACAACTTATCACTTTCGTCACGTTTTATTCGCTTTGCTACGCCACTAATCCACTCGTTTACACTCAGTCGAAGCGACGTAATTTCATCATACATAGCGCCAAATGCCTGATGGTCTACGTCACGTTCTTCATCACACAACAATTCTTGGATATCTTCATGTAAATTCTCAAAGACATTAAATCATTCATTAAGTTTTAAAGTCTCAGCACTCACCAGTTCCATATTCTTATCAAGATTCATGACTGTTCCGATGTTTGCCATCCGTGTTTGCATTTCCCTGATAAGCTTCTTGCGTGCGGTGATCTTTTGAGTGAGTAGATATGACTTTCCTTTTTGTTTAACCTAGGTTGTCTTTTCTCCTTTTGTCTGTCTTTATAACCTGACGAACCATTTTCGTTTTGATTTTCAGGAACAGCTTTGTCAATTTCCATTGATTCGCTATCTTTCAAAACGTCAGGAAGGGTCAGTCACTGCATTTTCGTTCGAAGTAAAACCAAGTCCTTCGTTCGCTTTGGTTGTGTAGCCTGAATTTTGTGAACGCCCTTAAAACACGGTGGAATTGGCTTGTGGTTCATAGGATAACATCTCCGCCAAAATTCCGGTTCGGTTGACCAATTTGTCATCAATGTTACCCGTACCGTCACTTTCAGACATTTCGCTTCCACAAATACACATCCAACTTCAACAGGCAAAAGGCGAAGAAGCGTCCAATGTTTTCCATATTGCTTACCAAATATCACAATCCAATCACAAACAGACGTACCTGTTTTTACTGTAGAAGGCAAGTCACCGTTTTAAACGAGTTTATTGATAAATTCGCTCGTAAAAACAGGGTGACACGCCAAGCATACAAATGTTTCAAAATAGTGGAAAAACAAGAAAAACATCACGTGATGCCAAAGGCGCGAAAATGCTTACAGGGACCCAGCCTCAACAAAGTGTTTTTCAAGTTCCTTCGCGACTACATAGGTCGAAAGCCGACAATATTTGACGTTCCGTTTTCTTTTTAAGTTCAACCACACAACTTGTTATCGTGGATGTTTTTCTAATATTGGATTGAAGTGTGGCGAAATCTTTAATGTAGAAAAACTTCTAATTTTAAAGCTACAAGATTGCATGCCAATTTCCCTGGCGTGTCATGTTCGTATTGAGTCTGATCTGAATATTAACCTTTGCACAATACTAAAGGCTAAATAAATCCCAGTTCTCGAGCTGCAAAACTGTCAAAGATAAAAAGTAACCCATTTTTACCGAATCTGTGATCTCAGTTGTTTGGCCAGATTTATGCCACGGGCCGGGTTCCACAAAAGTACAGACTGAAATTGTTGGCTAGATCGTCCACCAAGACAGAATGCTTCCACTCATTCTCTGACCTTAAAGTCCTGAGAATAAAACTATCAAGGGAGAAACAGCAGAAATTCACAAAATATTTTTGGACCCTTAAATTTGTTAAAACTAACGTCGAAATTATTTTCTACTATTATCGTTTTCTTTTTCACTTGATCTCTTTGGAAATGCCACCCATCGCGTAAACACTGTGTACAGTTTTAACAATTGTCGTATTCACTTTATATTTCAAATAATAACATGACTTTTCACTTTCGACTTGATGGCGTGTTGTATCGTGGAAATGTCGCATGAAGGTGTAAGTAGTTTTTGTGTCGGCGATTTGTGGTTGTTGTAACGAATGCGAAGAACCTTTCCGCGTTTAATTTCAATAAAAAAGCGAATTCGAGAAAGTTTCTCACTTGACTTCAATTTGATTATTTCATCCCCCCCGAAAAAATTGAAATCCCATGTAAATCAGTGTACCGGCTTTTCTTCGCCCGGTTAGTCTTTTGTGACAAAGATCGCAGCGTTTTTAAAAACCCTTTTAAATTGTTTTTTCATTTTGTGACATGCTAGTAACATATGTGAGAGATGCAATACGGTCTGTTTAGCGCGCATTTTTTTTTTGTTTTTGTTTTTTGCGCTCGGTTGCAGAAAATGCGCTTGAACACCAACACTCTGCTTGTTTATTGATATTCCGGAATAAGAATACGTCGTGCGATGATTTAAAACGGCATGTCTGGCGTTTTGAAGTAACAAGGATAACAAAGATATGTTTAAAATAGCATTTAAGCAGCTGTTTGGCAATTTTGATGTGAATCTCCGTAACGCACCCTTAATCGAGTGCCACGTTTCACTACTCAGGTTTCTACTTTTCTAAGTCTTTTCTCCGGAAACTGGGGTTTTCCACATTCATATGTAAATTTGTGCTTTATAGAAATCAGTTAAAAAGTTGAATGCTAGTTCCTGTCATGATAATTCGGTCACGGAAACAATTTGGAAAGAACTCGGTCTTTGAATCCAACTCAGAAATCGTGCATATTTGTCTAGTTCACTCTTTCTTCCTAAGAGAACTGTTATGAAAGAATAAGTCCACGATAGAGCATAAGTTAGCATGCAAATAAATTAACTTGCAAAAAATGACCTGTACAGCGAGGCACTAGCGTATACAGTTTTAATACACTAGTAAATACTTCTCAAATAAAGAGAGCGGGGGAACTTCGTACTCTAACCACAACGATCATTTATTCAGACCACGATTTTGTTTACAACTATTTATTCCCACCATTCTGAGAACATACCAGGATCTCTATATCAACGTTCTCGATTTAAACGAAAAACACTTCAAGACTGTCATTTATCAGATAACAATCTAAGTTGAAATTCTCGAGATTTACGCCCCCTTTTTTCCAGAAATAATCCTCGCAAATGGTAACAGAACTAGATCAAAAGAAACTTTACGAAAAACGAAGAAAAGCTGACTTTAAACTAAGATAATAACAAGGGAAAAGGTATTTCTCTGACGTTTTAAAAACCACGGATTAACACTAATTTCAATTTACGTGATTCTATTTTTGGAACGAAGAGAGGAGTTTTTTTGGCCTCAAAGATTTAAACATGATTGCTCTTAGGAATAAGATTTTACCATTTCTTCACCCATAGATGAGTAAAGTCACGAAATTCCATGCAGATGTTGAACACATGTTTTGTGTACTTATCCCAAATTGTGCTTGATAGCTTTATTGTAGACTTTTCGATTCACTACCAACCCCTTGAATCTTCAAGTTGGATTTCAAAGTTCTGATGAAAAGAGCTTCGTGTTCACCGGTATTCGGAGTATCATCTTCGAAAGCAAACTACTGAATTTAAACCTAAACCGCTCAAAAACTAATATTGCGTTGCGTACTGAAGCTCTTCGCATTAAATATAAAAGTTTATAACTTCTTCTTGACCTTTTTGTCCAACCTTATCAAACTACAACAAATTTTGAGACAATTTCTTGTTCACTTTTTTACACGTTTCCTCGTGCTTTCGACCTAACTTCAAAATCTTTGGTTCGTTTTTTCTTCATTCCAAGTATACGTTTTCCTGATCGGCTTTACGCTAACAAAAAACAACAACAATTATGAAAACCTGGAGAGGGTCTCAACCCGGTCGACATTTGAAGTGACATTTTTCCCTCAAAAATTACATTCTCGGTCTCGCATCGATTAATGAAACAGAAAATGCTCCATTTCTCTTTCCGAGGCTTATCATTACATCTTTCGACTGGTATTTTATCCAAACACAAGTAAGATACACCAATAAAAAAGGTCAATTTTGATGTTATACAGCCTATCGCAGAGTTTACAAGGTAGCTGAAACAAGAAGCCGGGCATGGAGTTTCCGATACATTTGGATCTAGACGGTTACTGAAAGCAGGCACAATCGCTGGAGTGTATGGCTAAAATCAGTGACATTTTTGTCCAATTTAAACCATGACAAACCGACACTTTTATCGCGTCAGAGTTCAAACTGAAAAAGGACTTGTTGGGAAGAAAAGTATGTATGCGTAATTACAACTCTTCGTTTATTAGCAACCACAAAAGCGGTATTGTGCACAATTTGACAATTCATTCTCTTCACTTTCATTGTTAAAATTCTGACATCTGCTGGTTATCACTTCAAGGGTATCAAAATACGAATTATCAACGAATTAAGAATTTGGTTTACAAAAATAATACCTACTGTTGAATTTCGCGAAGATCGAGTGTTACCGAAACGAAAGATGGGTTTTAATCTTTCAGATAATTCCTTAGGGTATTTAGCATTCAATCAGTTTGTTTAAGAACTCTTTGCCTCACGATAAAAAGCCTGAATCGTATGAATGAATTAACAAAAAATCATTTCACTCGAATTTAATGGGCTTCCTTTCCAAGCTCCACTTCACATCCCATATGTCACACTGCTGGTTGCAAAGAAATGTTTACCAAAACCGGCTTTTTCATAATTGTGTAAAATGAAACTATGCATAATTAAAATGCTCAAAATTCATTCTAATGCTTAGCAAACACATCGTCAAGTCGGGATTTACCGGTAAATGTGCCATTAAAAACAGTAGATAGATTTACATAAAGACATTGTTTTCGCTGCAATTTTCCGAAGGAACTGTAAACAATACTCCGAGTTCCATCGCATCCATACACACTGATAAATATTCTCTTGACATCATTTCTTTTTCCAATTTTTTTCGACTTCAGGAAAAGCCCCGACTAAATCTTGTGATCCTAGTTAAAGTTAAAACTCTTTTGATTTGTGCGAAAGCGTTGTTCCATAAACTGCGCATAAAAAAAAGAAATGATTTTATTAACAATGGATTATTATTGAAAGAACGCAATTAAACATTGTGGGAGTTTTCAAATGAGGCGAACATTTTACTAAAAATGATTAATTACAGCGTGCCCTAGTGACAAGCGTAAGATTTCCGAAGATTGTGCAGCCGAAATTACGCCTCTAGAGCTATCAGAGAACTGTAAAGTCTGTAAATAATTACGCGGCATGTTTGAAAACAATTAAATCTCGGTAAGTTTCTTACCTGAAGAGCAAACAATCTTCGTACAATCTGTTGAAATCTTCCCGCGAGATCAATTTGCAGCGATTTACGACCTGACCTATGGCTCCGACACTTCTCATCATTCTAACTTGTTCTACGTTGCAATTTCGTCCTTGGATATTCATGCGTTTTAGCTTTGTGTAGACTGTATGCATTCCAGAAACGAGATCTTTTAGAAAATATTCGTAAACTTGCGGAAAGCAAAGCAAATCTTCCCCATCCACGTTGAAAGCTGCGATTTCCTCGCCGTTCAAAGTGACCATTTTCAATTTATAGTCCGAGCCGTATGGAAGCGTAGGGGTTTCCACATCTACGGCTTCAAAATGGTTGTGACCCTGGGGTGAATATACTGGCGGTTCCATGATTGAATTTACCGCAGGAGTTGGCTAAATGTGGGCGCGCTTTAGCTCAGCGCTCGCAAATGCAATGACTGATAACAAACTCCAAGATCAACAACGTTGTTCAATTTTTGACATTGTGAGCCCACGTGGGTAAACTTGGACACTTTCTCTGCTCATGCGTGAGGTGTTAGCCACGCCCATGACTCACTTTTTGATTGGTGCAAAATCCCCTAAAACATCAGCAATCAGTCAAAAACTACAAGATTGTGGTCTTTTATTCTGCTGGCAGCCAAGTGCTTTTTCCTTAAATTAACTGAATCAAAGATTGAGCAATTTCAAAGATTTCAGTTTGTCAAAGCATTACTACAATAGTTTTGTTTATTCTCTAACTCTTACGAGAAATCTTACATGTGTTTACTGAGATTTTTGTTAACATTCCGGGACAAAATTGAATGGACTTACGTAATTACACACATCAGGAAAATGAGTCATTTTGTAAATAAGTTAGTCCCGGAAACGCCAAGATGTGTAACAGTCTATTGTTTTCGGGATAATTGAGGTATACTCTCAAGACATTTGAATGAGAAAGACGATGACCGAATTTGAATCCTTTGAATTACTTACTCGCAGGCTACTTATCAAAGGCAAATTCCATATCAAATGTTTCTCTGAGTCTTGCAATGCATTTGAAAGACATTTGATCAATATCAACCATTGATTGTTTAAAAATAGAATGTTTTCGTTACCAAATGATTTGTTAAGTCAATTCTCTGTATTATTTACGAATTCCATTCTCGCTGGGCATGATTTTTATTGATAACAGAATTTATCGATATTAAGCAGAACAATGTCAAAGGGGTGTTTTGTGTTATAATTCTGGAAAGGTGCTCTGTTTATAATCCTAAAGATACCCGACTGTCATTTCATTTGCCAGCGTATATCAAACGACTTTGTTATTTTCTTAGCATAAAAAGCAGAGTGCGGCCAAACATATCATGTCATCCGATATAAACCACATTTTATAATGGGATCCTTTAAGTACCCGAATTTGAATTAAATTAGTCAGGAATATCCTGTGCATTCAAAATGCAATGAAAAAAATACCCATTCGCTTCTCTGCGTTTGTTCATTCATTTTCTAACATGATAAAGTTGTGCTTTTAACAACTTCAGGAGAACCTAACATGCGATGCGACACTGCTGTTAATTGTTTTTTCTTCAAACATTGAGTCCAAGAACCGTGTTGGTCGAAATGTGATATTATTTTAAAATGGTCCTTCACTCAGCGTTGGTGTGATTCATTATTGTTTTCTCATTCTGGGAAATTCAACGTGATAACAAACTGCCGGCTTCTTTGTGATCTTAATTGTAAAGCCTCAACCATAACCACGGTTTGTCGAGTGTAGTAATCGGAGGAAAAATACGTTGTCAAAAACAACTTTAAAGACTTTAAAGAAAGCCACGATCTCAGTTTAAACACACTATTCTAACCGACTGCAAGGCATATTGGAGTAATTACCTTTGATGTCAAGCCAATATCGCTTAATATGCTCTTCTTTCCTTTATGCTAAACCCGCGATAATATTGGTTTACATTTGCAATTGCAATTCTGGGATTTGGGGTTAATTTAGTCTCCGGAAATAAGATAATCTCGATTTATGTAGAGGCGCGTTTTGGAAAAAAACAACAACAAACCGACAACCCCGAAAATATATCTGCATTGAATTCCAGAAGGTTAAAATGGTAGAAACTGAAATTTCTTTTCAAAATACTCAGCTTGTTTTAATTACAAAAGTTAAAACAACGAGTTTCACAAAAATACTCCACTTCATGTTTGGGTTCACAAAAATAAACTAGTATGAACAAAACATTTTACACATCGGAATATTTCAACAGGTTTATTATTTTTTCGTCGCTGAAGCTGATTGCAATTGCAAGACAACATGAACAGGATCCACGAACATTCTGAGAAGTCAGCCATTGTCTTGCAGATGAAGAAATCAGTGATTCACAATATCACCGTGACTCCGGACAACCCGTGACAAAAAGCAGATGACCCAAGTTTGCGAGAAAAGTTCTGTCACGGCGTCATCTGTTAAGAAAGCGCCGAAGAAGGAGAAATTTAAGAGAAGAATATCCTTATTGTTTGGATAAACAGAAGCCTGGTTGTCTCATGATCGCCGGCTGCGGCAAGAAAAACGTCCCTTCCAGAATATACTTCGCAATTTACTCGTGATCATTCCTTCTCGATCACATTAAGCGGTTAACTTGGTATGCTATGAGCAGTTTTTCGCTGAGAAAATGTTCGCCGTTGTGTACCCATATTGTCTTCAGAATCTTAAAACGGAAATCACGGCAACGCCAACAAAAACGAGACTTGAAAATACAACTTGATACTTCACAAGTACTTCGCGATTATTCCATGTCTTCCATGTTGATGACGTAGCACAATATGGTCCAAGTATCCTATAACTGGATGCTTAAGAACAGGTTTGAAATAAAAGTAGAGAATGGACGATTCAATCACTGTTGTATGCTCAAGTTGTGGTCAAAATGTTAAATTTGGTCATTTCACGTTGTTGTTTTGTGAAGTACGTGGTAGAAATGGATTAAAATGCGTGCCCATGCCGCATGTCCGACAACACCACAAAACAATAATAGAGAGATTTAGGTTTAGGATCACGTAAAAGGGAAAAAACACGTGACCATGATTTTCCCGCCATTTTTGGCGTTGCTGGTTGCGCGTTTCCACGCGAAAGTAGGCATTTTCGCGTTTGCGGTATTGCCGGTTTTCACTATCACACCATCATCAAAACCATTCAACAATAAAGTCAAGAATCAAAGAATTAAAAGACGATGAACATCGAACAGTCTCGCACAGGTTCAGTTCTGTGCAATGATTGTACGGAAGATATTCGAAGAAATGTTTTACTCAACTTTAGTAAGGTTTTGTATGGAGGCGCCATGTTTGTGTCCCTCTCAGGGGGCAATTTTAATATCGTGTCACGCAAAAGCTTAGAAATTCAACCTTGCTTTATCACAAAAAAAGATAAGCCTTCAGCTGTTCTAATAACTAACTAAGCTAAAATCTCAAAAGGATTGATAATTCCTTGTTTTCTAATTTTGATGACGTCACGTGAAAACCAAGAATACGTGGAATTTTCTTCTTGTCTTTGTTCTACGTGTTCGAGTTATTTGTGGAAAACAGAAGCCCAAAAGCACTGTCCGGTAAGTCGAACGAGGAAAAATTTTGTTCATAACTGAATCCTTACCTCAATTTTCTTCATGAACTCACCGTGTTGACTTTCTATTGACTCACAAAACAGCTTTATCGAAACTTGCGAGCTTTGACAGGTAAGGATTTTCATTTTACACATCGTCTTCTTTTGCAAACAATGTTAAAAAGACTCCGAGTTTTTGTTTTTGTGCTTGTTTTTTGTTACTGGGTTGCCAGTATGACAAACCAGTTGGAAAATGGGTGGCATTTATCGGTGTCGTAGAAAGTGTTTCCTGACAGCCCCCCCTGCGCGCATGCTGAGTAGTGTCTTTGTGGGTAGAGTCATCTGCGCGTAAGTGCTCTCGGTCTTTACGCTCCGGTGGGCAAGAACTGCTCACTGTGCCAATGGCTAAACTTGAAGACTTATGGAGATCGGGCGTTCAGCATTGTCGCGCCAAGGCAATGGAACAATTTTCCTCTTAGCATTCGTAAATCTCCATCAATCGCTATTTTTAAAAGACATTTGAAGACTTATCTAAAGAAGCCTATGGTTTTTAATTTTTTTTAAACTTTTATTTCTTGTATAATATATATATAAGCTCTGTAACTATTTATCTCGGTATTTTATTATATCTTTTATCTTTTAAGTTCTATCTTAATCTGATCATTGTAAAGCGTTATGAAAGGGTAGCTGAAAAGCGCTATATAAATTATTATTATTATTATTATTATTATTATTATTATTGGTAGGTTTTAGGGAATAGTAGAAATGTGTAGATGGACACAGTAGAATATTTAATTAACCTGCAATGGCGTCCAAAGTCATTGTAACGCGAATGGCGTTTTAGTGCATCTTTAAACAAAATATACCACCTATACTGCTAAGGAAGAGTAAGATTAATTGTACGGTTATAAATTTTCCAAGTATTTTCGCTAAAAAAACGGGCAGTCAAAACTCGCACTCGTTCTCGTCCTCGTCGTAGAATCTAAAGGTCTCTAATAGCCGGAGGAAGCGATGGTACAAAGTTATAATATGAGATGGCGTTTTCGTCGGGCGACGATCGACGTTGTCTTAAAATCTTGTTTTGAGGCGTTGCCGTAGATGTAATCGTCGATGTTGCTTAACTACCGGAGGTTCGATTTCTTGCGTTTGCGCTTGGACTTCACACCTGTAAATCAGGCTTAAGATTACGGCTTTTGAGCTTTAGTACGTTTGCGCATGTGCAACCGCATGCCTAATACGAAGGATAATGCAAATGGGGCCCGTATCAGAACCTCTGGACGCGTTGCTAGAGCTTCCTACCATGACTTATGCATCCCGAGACGTCAACAAGTAGAGCAACTGGCCCAAGTCACCGTGCGTGGAAACGAGCCTTCGATCCCCCTTATTTCCTTTTGTAACACTAGACCCATGCTATCCCATTGTTTGTCTCTTCTAATATTCTGCCAATCGATATGGTTTACTTTGAAACAGTATCTACCCTAGCCTTATGCATTATATCTCTAATAATTCTGAACCGAAGAACATTCTAAACTATTCAATTGCTCATGTAACTTTCATAAATTTAATACACGATCTTAGCAAATCGTGACTGAGCTTACAGTTGAAGTCTTTTGCAAACTTTGAAGCAAAATTACGGAACTCTCTTCATCCTGACTGGCGCTCGCTTACAAAAAAGGCCATTCAAAAAACGGATTAGGAAATTTCTGCTTACAGTACTCGGAGTTGAGGATGCTTATGTCGATGCCTACTCATTGGTAATACAACCGAATAATCATTACTATCACACCCTATAATTCTGTTTTATTCAATTTTTTTTCATTTACTTATTTTAAAAATATTGTAATAATTATGCAACGTTTCTTCAGTCTGTCTATTGTGTAATGGCTCAATGTGTATTGTGAGGTTTTATTTTGCCTTAATATTGTTTCTAGTAAGTTAAGTGCCATGTACGCGATTACACTGCACGCCTCGATTAGCTTAGCATTGCTATACGCGTGTAGTGTTCATTGTAAAATTTATCTGTAATTTTTGAAAATAAACTTGAACTTGAACTTGAACATGAACTTGAACTTGTTACTGCTCAAGTAACGATCACAGCTGCAATGATCTAAGATCGGCGTTTTATGTTCGTAAGAAGTTCCATAAATTGCGAAATGTTAGGCGGCTCGTTTTTGAAGAACAAGAATCTTCCTTAATCAGACTGAGCAGCTTGGCCACAAGTAGCCATACCGTAATACGTACGTGGAAATACGATTGATCGATAAATTTGAAGAAGAGTGTTTAATGGTACATGGTGCCGTAATCTCGCTATCAAACCAACAATTTTGTTGATCTTAGAAGCAATGTAATCAATTGTTGTTTCCAAGTTAAGTGCTTTGAGGACCCCAAGAAATTTAACATAATCCTTGTGTTCAAGAGCTGTAACAGCGTCATTCATATTGTTATCTTGTATTTTCAAGCATATTTGATAATTAAGTTTATTTTGGATGGGCCTAAAAATAACAAAATGTGATTTCTTTGCATCAATAGTTAGTTTAGAGTGGCATTCAGCCAGCCACATACATTTTTCAATTCATTCTTAACCACGGCTTCTAGAGACTGCAAATTCTTGTCAGCATATAGTAAATTTGTATCAGCAGCAAACAAGTAAAAACTGAGTTTATCAGAACAAGTATAAAGGTCATTTATATAAATTAGAACAGAACTTTGCGGGACTCCGGTGACCGAATTCCTCGTGGAAGACACATGATTATCAATTTGAGTTGTCTGAGCACGGTGAGCAGTGTAAGACGAAAACCAGTTATAGACAATACCCCGAATTCCATAATGATACAGCTTGCTAAGTAAAATAGAATGGTCAGCTGTGTCAAAGGCCTTTTTAAGATCAATAAAAATGCCACATGAGATTGATGAGAACATTTTCATATCCAAGTTCATCTGAATAAAATTTACAATGTCAAGTATTACATGTTGGGTGGCGGATTTCTCTCGAAAACCATATTGCGCTTCATATAACAGTTCGTTGTTCTCAATAAACGATTTTACATGATTATACAAGAGTTTCTCAAAAATTCGATTAAAAATGGAGAGAAGAGAGTAGTTATTTGGATCGTCTTCATCATCACACTTAGTAGGGACCTTGAGATTCTAGGACGAACACGAGAACGAGATTTGACTGCTCGTTTTTATATAGAAGATTCGTAACCCGGACGATTAATCTTTGTTCGCAGTGTAGGTTGCTCGGTTCTTATTGCTGGTAACTTAGCCTTTTTGCTGATCGAAAAATGCCAAAACTGCTACCGTGTTGTTGACTTGTTTTGACACGACGACATTTTTGCAAAACCTCGTATTAAAATGACCACGGTATCACGTTTTTCCCGCGCTCACTGTTGTTCTATGAGGAAGACCGCGATCACTTTCGCATTTTTTAATCTTGAAGGATATATCCCTGTTAGGATGGACAAAATCATTATGTCCGCAATGGGTAAAAGAATTATACCCTCCGCACATTTGAATGCACGGACAAGGCAAGAATAAAGCCCTTAAAGCCTTATTGGGTGAAAGGAATGAGATTTCATTTTCAATTTCAAGAGCAGTGACAGGTTTAAAGACGTTGAGGAGGTTTATGTTGAAGTCTCCCATGATATAAACAGTTTTAACGGTAGAAAAGCCTGAAAAGAAGTCTTGAATGAGACTTGAAACCCACAGACCTCTGTGATACTGATGCCAATCTAGCTCTACCAATCGAGCTACCAAGCGAACTGGGAACTGGTCATTTTGGTGAGTGAGTTAATGAATGAATGAGCGAGTGAGTAATAGTGAAAGTAATAGCATTCTTTATTGCGCCTTACTCTCCAAAGGAAGTTATTGGTCTAGTTACATTAAAGGTTTGAACATTAACTAATAAAAATACAAAATAACTTAATTTACCATATCCGTATACAATTAATTAGAAAATTCATAGCGCTTATTACATTTGTGAATTAAGAATCTCTTTTCTTTTTTGAAACATGAAATGGGCATATTTACCTTTTATTTTACATGTAACCTTGTTTTCTGCTGTAAGTAAATAGTTCGTCTTCGTCTTCTAGTGTCAGCATTTGAAATATGTGAATGCAGCTCACGTCTTAAAATTCTGCTTATTTCCTCTTCAATTTTCTTTGCATACTAAACATGTTCGCTCTTCAACTGGGATTAATGCTCCTCTATTTTCATATTTGCCAGTTTGTATTCGTAATGCATGACACCCTAATCTAAGCCTTGTCAGGCCAAGTGTGCTGGCTTTGTAATTAATGTCAGGTAGTTTTCAAATTGATAATTCTTTTTAACTTCCTTTTGTGTAAATTTCTCTCTTGAACTGGTCAATGACCTATTCTGGGTTTCTTGCCAGTTCTGTAAATATTGATTCCTAAGGGTTTTTTTTATAACTAATCGCACTCTAAAATAAGGTGTGTTTTAATAACACACCTAGTGAGTTCTCTAACACACCAATGTGTGCAGTGGTGAAACACCTTGTCACTGTTTTATTTCACGGTTTAAGCAATCACACCCATGTGTGTAAGGAAAACACACAAGGTCTTAGGTGTGTAATAATGACACGCACCTTACGAGTGTTAGGTGTGTGATAATTACACACCACTTGCGTGTATTATAACGCACCTTATAACAATCAGTTTGCTACACACCATAAATTTATGAGATGTAAATGTTCTTTAACTGCAGAAATCTACAAAAGCCTTCATAACACACCTTTAATGGCAACACACCTTTTCTATCTTACCGCATAATTTATTCATCAACACCAATATTTTCACAGGGGTTGACCAGACATATTTTTGGTCTTCTTTAACAACTCAACCTAAATCCCATACTGTAAATCTTTAAACATACACATACAGAAACGGTACATTTTTTTCCTGGAAAAAGATCTGCAATTACTCCTGGCGTAGTCATTTGAACAAAACCAAACCAAAAATCAATCGAACTCAATCGTTCGATTGATGTTCGATTGGGTTCGGTAATCGAACATAATCGAACTGGTACTTTTCCGTGAGTTCGATTAAGTTCGATTACCGAACGCAATCGACGCGATCAGTTCGATTTTGTTCGGCAGAAAAACTAAACAGCATACAAAAATTGATATACTTTCAGGATTTTACTCTTTTAACAGCACTTTAGAGCAAGTCTGAAAGATATTAACCCATTACAATTAACTAAAATCTTTGCTGTTTAGGTGATTCAAAACTGATAACATGAACATCACAGAAAACGTGCATGAAAACTGTCTTTATAACACTCCGAATAACGCCGACCGGTGCTATTCTTAAGGTCGGGGAGGAGTCAAATCACCGTCGCTAAAGTTTCGTTTATCACCGCTTCCAGAATGGTTAGTTTCACGCCGAACGTTCGATTGTGCTCGACTGGCAAAAATTTTGCGTGAGTTCGATTACCCAACCCAGTGAAACTCAATCGAGCGATTGAGTTCGATTTCCGAACCTGAAATTGACTACGTCGTGAAAAACAAAACAGGAAAATGAATGAAAATTTCAAGTCTTCGATGAGAACGTTCAAGGAAAAAAAGACTTCACTCGATCAAGAACACAGTGTGTTTGGACATCAGAAGTTGGGTACGTTGGAGTGGAACCTCATGAAGTTCTTGAAATAATGATCAGTTTCATTGACACGACAGGTAATTGCAGAATTCACGCAAAAGTCGTCCCGCGTCGGCCGTAAGAAAACCCTCGGGAGAAAACCCTGGGGACGCAATTGCGTCATCACATGACCATTCTCAACCAATTATAAGCGACAATAGTCAGCGTGGCGTTACTTCTGTCCCAAGGTGAGAGGAACGCGCCAGCTTGTATATCTTCACGTCGTTTTTTTCGATGTTGTTTTCTTCTCCAAGAAAGAGATTCTTCGTAGCATCATTTTAGAAACAAGAATATTATACACGTTGTACAAGTAATTTGCATCATTTTTATTTACTTGCGGGAACTAAAATCCGAACTTCCACCACGTAAACAAACCATACCGGATCAGTCCACATAGTGTTACGGTCGTGATGAATACACAGGCTATAATTTATTGACTTGGTTATGAAGAATGAGGGAGAGAGAGAGAGAGGCTTAATAACTTTCTTCCTTTGAAAAGGGGGACTTATTAGAGAGAGAGAGAGAGAGAGGGGGGACCTAAATAGAGGATTAACGGTACGCAGTACACTTTAAAAACTGACCCCTTAAAGGGGCTATGTCTTGCAAAATGATGAAAGACTTGTCCACGCGTTCATTACAAGAAGGCTGAACTATTGTAATAGCTTATTATATGGTTCTTAGGAGTATCAAATTAGGAAATTTCAAAGAGTTATGAATGCAAGTGCACGATTAGTTTACTGCGAGCCTAAGTATTGACATATCAACCCCTTGCTTCGGGAACTTAATTGGTTACCAGTGCGTTTGCGTATAGATTCTTCTTATTATATTTAAGATACTTCAGGGTATCAAGATTTCCCCTAAACACCCGAAAATAACGTGACATAGCCCCATATGTTAGCAACATATCTTGAAAGACATTTCTAGACTTTCCTTTTTCCAATTTTCGTGTTCTCGATCTTCTCGATCTGCGGAATTGATTTTATGTGAAAATCGTTCACGGCTTGCCTTGAAAACGACTGCTTCGCATAAAACACTGAGGTCCTAGGTCGTTGTTGAAGCACCCAGTCACTAAAATAATGGATGCTAAGATATTTGAGGGTGAAACTGAATGTATCACCTAATTAACTGGAAAACTCCCATTTCGCCAGTTTTATCCTGTCTGGCGAAGACCAGTGTTCAGTGTAATTTAAGTTTTACAAGCAAGTTTCTCAGTTCACGATTTTCCTTGTCCCAGATTGAAGATGATGGATCTTAAGTTGAGAGCTAAAAATGCGTTTTGTGGATCACAATTTCGTAACATTTCTTGGACCATGGGAGAAATCTGGAAAGCTTCGAAGTATCGGCGATTTGTCCTGCACAAGCATAGGATAAAATAAACATTAGTACCAAATTGGAGATAAGGGTAAAAATAATCTTTGGTCGTCAACAGTTTTGAGATTAAATGCTAGGGAAATTGTTAAAGCCTGGTTTCCACTAGCGATGCAAGCACAAGCGCACGCACAAGCGCACGCACAAGCGCAAGCCGGCATAAGCAGCTTATGCCAAATGAAAACGAACGTCGACAGGAGCACAACCGTTCATCAAAATAAACCACGTCCTCCGTCATTTTGTTGAAATGCTCAGAAGCGGGGAACCTGGAACGCGTGCTTTAATTGGCCAACAAGGCCAGACTTTGGAAATTTCCTTGTGCTTATGTTGTGGTTCGTTTTCACACAACGCATGCGAACGCAAGCATATGCGCATGTGCAAGCACAAGGAAAAGGATAAAAAATTGCTCCTTGAGCTTGTGTTTGCGATAACTGTGTTTTTACAGTGAAATAAGCGCTCTTATGATCGCGCTCGTGCATGCGACGCTAGTGAAGACCACGCTTAACTTCTAGTTCCATTCACACTAATTGTAGTTTTCATTTCAAAACGCACGACGTTTGGCATGCGAATTCACTTCTTGCGAACATTGAAACGGTTTTCAAACTGGTTCAAAGGAGTCTTTTGCAAATGCTGACGTTAAAAGCATACAATTGTACCAGCTGCAATTGTACTTTCGAAAAAAGGCAAGTTGTTACTCCGGCATGTGGAATCAATCTCAGGTCGCTTTCATCATTTCGGACGTCTTTGTGTGAGGGTAAGTCAAAATAATACGAAAATTCTACGGCCCGTGGATAAAGTAAATTGAATCTTCTCTTCGCAGAGATGAAAACGGCGCCAATCCATGAAGAATTTTGAAGTACTTTCTCACTTATGCCAGGAAATTCAGCAAATTAGATGCACGCGCAATTTTGACATCAACACGAAGCGTTCCTATAAGTCTAAGCCTATGCTACCTACATTGTTGTATTTCTAACAATAAGGTTGGGGTAAAGGTAGCGTGATTTTTATCTTAGCGTAAATGCAGCTGTCTATTCTCACTCGAGAAGCAGCAGTTGGAGGACACTTTGTGACATGAAACATGAGGGAAAACCTCTTGACGCTTCTCGAAATTCGCATGCATCTAATTAGAAGCATTTCTGCACATATCCACTTACTTGACTTTTGAAAGTCTCTGCAAAACGATGCTTAGCTTCTCCAAGATTTTAGAGTCCAGTCCCTTTTGTTGAAGCAGGTTCACGGCCGTTCTAAACCAGAGCTCGTTCGCGCAACTCTCAAGAAAAGCCGACGTAAAGCCTGCAGAATAATTTAAAAATTATTACAGATAAACTAACAATCTGTAGGGAAATCTTTGTTCACGATTTTGGCATCGTTAGCAGATGCCTAACATTTTCTTTTCGACGAGCCTAGAAGTCAGGCCTGAATATTGAACGAGCATTTCAGAATTTGCCATCTCTGAGGAAGAGGACTATCGATTATTATTTTTTTGTAACCAATTGTGAGAACTATTTAATAAAAGGGCTAAAAACCCAGAAAGTAATAAGGCCTTCAAAAAATTCACTCAACTGAAAAAATATTTCGGTTAAATCGGTCAACCTTGAATGGCAGTGAGTGGTTACTTAAGTAACCAGAACGCGGTATGAAAATTTTTGCTTTTATGTATGAGATGATTATCATTTTGTGCCACCTAATAATTTGATTATCGTAAGCAGAAGGCTCAGAAAAGCTGAGATATCTAAGGTTAACAAGTTCTTGAACTATTGAAGCAAATGAGTTTGTGACACGATGCCTTTTAGAAGCATGTTCGTATGCTATGCGAGGTCAGCTAAGCGTCCCCAGGAGTTCATCAAGGGAAGCCTCTTATCTCAACTAATTCCTTGAGTCAACCCTTTCCCAAGTAAATTTATTTTTAGGAACAGGACGGTTTTGCCGCGAAAAGTATGATATTTCCCTTGACGCTGAGATAGCTTTGTTTTGATTGGCTTTCACAACAGTGGGCGTGCTGAATCTCTCATGGGAGGCTTTTTGTTTAACAAATAGATTCCATGTTGCAGTGCGTCTCTTCAGTAATACATCACAGATGACGTCAAAATGTGGTAAGAACAAAAAAGTGGCACACGAGACGATAGCCGAGTGTGACACTGATGTTCTTACCAAATTTTGACGTCTTCTGTGATCTATTAGTGAACAGACGGACGGCAACATGGAATCTATTTGTTTTATATAATAAAGAGTTAAACTTTATTCGCATAAAAGCTGATGGTGACGTCAATCGTGCGTCTGTCCTATAATAGATCATAGGCAAGAACCACTCAAATGTGAGAATAACCTGGGTTATTGTATAAAAATAAATACACTCGGGAAATGGGTTGATTCCTAGGCCAATCAATTTGATGGGCTCCTGACGTCCCTAGTCTTCAACTACCAAGGAAAAAAAAGACACAGAAAAGTGATTTGAAGGAATGGTTATTGACGAAACAATCGTCTTATTTTAAATCATATTCAAAATATCAATAAACGGTAAAGTTATGATATTTACTCTACTCACGGGAATCAACTGACATAAGTAACAGAACGTCCACAGCGCTACCGAGAAGGGCCTGGGAAAGAGAAGTCGAAAATATTGAATAAATAAATTTTAGTCATTAGGGGACCGATCAATTAAACTGACATCAATCCAATTGGACCACTGATGGCAGACCTCTGCTGATAGCGAAACCTTTCATGTGTTCCAAAAGAGGGAAGACAAACTCCTAGAATTTCACCAACGCTATGTCTACGACACGTTTACCACTGCTCCGGCCTTCTCTACACACTCTCAACTACGCCCATGACGCGGATAATTTCACCAGTGCGATGAAAAAGGATAGTATGAATCTTTTTCCTAAGATCCAGTTACTTAATGAAGCGCTTCAAATCGAAACCAAGGTTTATTTTAAGCTTATTATCACCGGTCTGCGTTACTGCACATCAAAGCAAGGGGTACGTTTTTTGTTTTCAAACGATGGCTGTGTACCAGTTACCGGTACCTTTTATCGGAAATATCGATCGGAGTGTAACTTAAAGAGCATCCATGGAAGCATTTTGCAAAACTGCTATAATAATTGTTACTCTGCCTTTCTCATTCTTAAGACATTGTAAATTACAGAACGATAATTCTGTAATTTAAACACAGAGTAATTCTTGACTAATAATCGATTGAGCTGAATAGTACGTTTCTATTAGCTCCATAACACGCGTGTGTAGAATACAACAAGCAAGGCCCCGTCTATACGTTCCCGGAAATTTTTGTTTCCGCAATTGTTTTTCGAACACGGTCTCCACAGTGGAACTTTTTTTTAATGCGCTGCGCGCGAATCCGTAAATTTCGAATATGCTTAGGTAACAATATCGGATCCAGTCTTCCCCGGGTGAGATAAATCAACATGGCCTACCGACCTTTTACCTTAAAAGACTTTCACGTGCAACTCGTAAACAAAACAAAGAAAATGGCGCCAACTTACGATTTTGCCCAAGTTCAACAAGCAAAATCTTTGTCAAAAGCACTGGGCACTAGATTGTATCCGGATACGTGTGGACAGTGAAAACGCTTGGAATACGCAACGCGTGGACAAGGATATTTTTGAATACGAAAACGAAAAATTGCGGATACTAAGTAGTGAATAGAAGCTCTAGACAGGATTGTCAACAGCTCCTTTGCTGTGTTTGGATTAATTTCGTTGTCAGATTTTCACGTTAATACTTCCAATAACTCGTCATGTGTTCTGGCTATTCTTGCATTGCGTACCTTTTGGACAGGCTTCATGTACGACAAAATCACATTTACTCCCTCGTACGTCAAAAAAATCTGCTTGCCCTGAGAAAATGAGAAAAAGAAATGTATAAATTTACGCAAAAATAAAAAAAAAATCGTCCATAACAAAGTTTAAAAAAATCTCCGGTTATTTGGCATTTTAGTAAGGGGTTTGGTAAATTGAGACGAATTTTTCTCCGCAATGCCGCATTAAATTGATGACGAAACTGTGCGATACCCCCAATACTGAAACTAAGACTTAAAGTGGTACTATGATCAGAAAATCAGTTCCTTTTTTTCTTCAGATTTTGAAAGTGTGTTTGCCCAACACCCGTCTGCTTGGACCTCAGAGGGTTGGAACTAGGGAAAAGTGACATCATTTACTCAACAGCTTAAAATTTCAGCGTGTAAATGCAGTTTATTATATATGCAAAATAAGACTTCAAAAGTCTGAAAGCCCGAAACTCCCGTGCTGCAAATTAATTCCGCCGCGTACACACGCATTGCATTCTTAAACTAGCGTCTGACGTCATTTCCTCCTCAATCCAGCTCTCTGAAGATTTTAAAGTTGGTAATGGCGGACCATTAAATAGGGAAATTCCAGTTAAAATAAACAGGGGTCTTTTTTAGATCAAAGCTTAAAACGTGAGTCACTTAGTGTTAAGTTAACAAAGTTTTGAAATCCAAAGAAAAAGAACAATTGAGTTTTTGGTCATAATAGCACTTGAGCCGAATAATCGACTGAAAGATAAAAAGAAACAAAAGTAACTACATTATTTGTCAGTGTACTGAACATCAAATTCTGCATCAGGAAGGTAACTTACAACATCGTCTTTCAAGTCAGTTTTTAGGACATCAAATACTTGAGCCAAATAATCGACTGAAAGAAAAAAATTAACAAAAGTAACCACATTACGACACATAGTTAAAAACCATGCTCTTTATTAAACTACTTGTGTACTGAACATCAAATTCGGCATCAAATTCTGCATGAGCGTTTTTCGGCAAATTGGGACAACACGCATATTTTTCCCGGGGAGGGGGGGGGGGAAGAGGAGGGAGGGTAAAAAACCGCTAAACGCCCCACACAAAATGCTCCTACTTCCCGCCACACGGACAAATAAGCTCAACAACCCAAAGCAAGAAGGAATCTGAAACATGCGCTTATAGAGCGTTTTCACATGACGTCACGGCTGCCATGTTGGTGTTCCAAAACAAAGAAATGGCGGCCATGATGGTGTACCAAACTAATCCTCTGAGATTTGAACTTTATTATTTTGCAAATACTTCCTTTTGTTTCAGTAATCCAATATGGCTGCTGATCACGTGAGTGAAAACGCTCTATATAACAAAACCACCGAAAACAAATGACCGCAGCCGCTTCAAGTTGTTAACTCTGTTAAATTGCATTTAACTTTATTATAATTTTCCCCGAACTTTGCACCTGTATTCTCACACTCGCTTTTCCATACCTCTCTTACCGAAATCCCCTAATCTCGAACCCAGATCTCCCACGGTCAGACGGAAGGACTCAGTGGCAGTGAGGCCCGAAATACGGGCCTTTCTATCACTGCGCATGTTCGTACTCTCTATTGTAATTTCCCGCGAAAAAACATGGACTTCGACAGTATTCAGGGAGAGGACAAGGAAACCTTAAACTTAAGCAGAAACAGCAAGAAGCCCTACAGGCGAATGTTTTGAATGGTCAAGATTGTTTAATTGTCCTTCTAATTAGTTACAGGAAATCATTTATTTACAAAATTCTTCCGTCGCTTTTTGACAAGACAAACTTATTAAGCTTAAATGTTACAGAGGGCAAGTCAATTGTTATTGTTATTTCTCCTTTAAGTGCCTTAATTGATGACCAAATAAATAAACTCAACTCAGTTGGCGTCGCTTGTACAAGTTTGCATGTTTGTGGTGCTGATATTGAAGAGAGAATTTTTACAATTGACGACCTTCAGACTGCAAAGTTGAGTTAATCCTCATCAACGCGTAGAGCGTAGATTGCATCGTAGCAACGTTTTTTTAGCAGCCAATGAAAAATGGTGTATTCTCGAATTTTAACAGATCTGGGTACGAGATTAGATGTCCCCCTTTCCGACAATCATCTAAGACATCTATCTCACCTCGTGAAAGTGTTTTCAGGATGATGAAAGATGACAGAATTCTAACAGCGATGTTTGGGCTGTGAAAGTAGATCTCAGTTTTGTGTCTGTCACTTTTCGGGGTACTTCCTTCCTCGGCGACCTTCGTCACCTAAAAAATAATTACAATAGCAACTTGAAGTTTCTTGTTACCGCGTGAACATATGAAGAGTGCACAAATGTTGATATAGAAAGATTAGAAACATGTGCGCACTTAAGTATTTTTTCTATTTTACGAAAATCGAAGACATTCACGAAAAAGTAGATTTATAGGGGACGAGGTTACGTATTTATCGAGTTGGGATTTCGAGTTGGATTCTCGAGTTGGATTTTGGAGTTGGATTTTGGAGTTGGTCAGTGTAAAAATGCAGACTAAGATGTTAATGTAACTGTTGAAAAAGCCCAAACCCTTTCGAAGTGCTAGCAGTTAAGCCCAAATATTGTTTAAGGCCGAGACACACAAGGTGACAAGTCGCTCAGTGTTCAGTGTGTACTACTTGCAAAACAAGTCGCTGCTACACGACGTTTGTTCGGTGCACACGCGGTGATCTCGTATGAAGGGGAATGTGAACTAGTTTTCTAATTCAATATGGCAGACCATGTGACGCTCTTTCATTGGCTCATTTATATTTTGTCGGAGCGACTTGTTGCCGAAAGTGTAAACACGGTGCGACAACGCTGTTTTCGCTAATTTTGTCGCTACGATGGGTCGCACGAATTCAAACTGGTTTGCAACTGATCGAAGCAACAAAATTCTGCCGCAGCGACAATGATTTTCACAAAGTTAACTGTGTCACACGAGGCGAATAATCCGACTTCGTGTCTGCCTCCTCTTCAAAGCGAGTCCAAGTGCGAAGTTTTTGTGATGGTAATTAGTTCTACTTTACATATGAATGAAAACTAATTTACGTTAGAAAAACTTCGCTCTTTGGCTCGCTTTGAAGAGGAGGCCGACATGAACTCGGTCGATTGTTGCGGCGACTTGTACCCGAGACGTGTCGCAGCGACTTATCGCCCAGTGTGTCTCGGCCTTTATGCCTAATTAGGCCTAAGGTTAGCACTTCTAAAAGGGTTTGGGATTTTTCAACAGTTACTTAATAACCTTAGACTGCATTTTACCCCTGGTTTGCAGTCTGCATTTTACAGTGACCAACGCGATCCTAAATCGATAATTAGTCTCATACGGGAGTTTGAGTAACGATGGCAGCTGCTGCAACTGCAACGCCACAATAATCGTGCTCCACGTGCGCCAGCATTTTACTTCAGCTCTTTGCCGTACAGAAAAGGAAAGCATGCCTCACGTGCAGCACGACACCTTTTCCACTTTTAAGCGATAATATTCTATTAGTATAATTACATAAGTGATTATTGAAAATGCTCTGCGCTGATTGGTTGAACTTGAGGTGATTATTACGCGATAATTAGGGAGTTTAGGAAACGACGACGGCTGCGGCAACGACAACGCCAAAAAGCAGAAGTGTGATTGGTTAAAAGAACCAAACTGATCGTGCTGCACGTGCGGCACGCATTTTTGAACATTTCTCTCCCGTACTCCTCAAAACCACTACGTGAAATTACCAAATTTAAGGTTTTGACGACAACGTGGACAAACTACAGTGAATCTTTGAGTCTCACAGTCCGCAATCTTTCAGTTTCAGTCCGCACCAATCCAGTTTTAGGAAACGTCGCCCATATTGTATACTATAAACAAGATGGAATAATCATGAAATACCTAGAATAGCTCAAACTTACATTTTGAAGTGACGTTTTCGTCGCCGTAGCCGTCGTGGTTTCTGAAACTCCCTATTAGAGACCTTTAGATTCTAGGACGAGGACGCGAACGAGCACGAGATTTGAATGCCCATTTTTAGCGAAAATACTTAGAAGATTCATAACCCGGACGATTAATCTTACTCTTTGTTAGCAGTGTAGGTTGCTCAGTTATTCTTATTGCTGGTAACTTGACCTTTTTGCTGATCGAAAAATGCCAAAACTGCTACCGTGTTGTTGACTTGTTTTGACACGACGACATTCTTGCAAAACCTCGCACAAAAATGACGACGCTATCACGTTTTTCCCGCCAAAATGACGCTGGTTTGCGCGCCCTCATTGTTATTCTATGAGAAAATCTCGTATTCGTAGTCGTTCTCAAAATATAACTTTGTACTATTGTACGTCGTCGTTGTACGTAGCCGAGAGTGGATGAGAGTTCCTGGCCAAACGAGAGCGAGAGTTTCAACTCTTGCTCTGAAACTCTCTCGTTTGGCCAGTGCTAAAGAGTATCGTTAACTCTGCAACATATCTTAGTTCAAAAAAAAGCTATTTGAATACTCTTGACAAAAATGAAACTGCAATTTAGAATTGTCCTCGGAGGGTCTCCCTTGTCGTAAAACGACAAACTGCATGATAAATTCTTCTCCTCACTTATTACCTGAGGTTTAAAGAGCTCTTCTCCAATGTGACGCAAAGTGGATGCAAAAGCAGTTCTCTGAAAGAAACAGAAAAACAAACAAATTAAGTTACTTACGGTTTGTGGAACGAAAAAAGTTCAATAACAAAGGCCGCCGGAATACCCGTACAATGGTAGGCAGTTGTGCAAATTTCTGTACCTGTGATCCTTGTACTGTTTGTTCCATGTAAACAATACACCAATACGTAAACTGTAAACAGGGCTGCTGTACTCGTGGATTGATGCTTGGAAGATAGCTCAGTATGTCCGACATACCTGGTAAGATCTACCGGGAAGCCAAAAGCATGAAAAATGTCTCCCGTAAAAAGCAGTAAAATTATATCATTGCCTTAAAGGGGCTATACCAGGGGCACTCAACGATAATCTTCGGCGAAATATGTGTTTACTTGGGAGAGTCAAACTGTTCTAAGAATTTCGGTTCCACGTTGCCAAACAGATATAGAATTCTTTACTAAAACATCACCTAAAATTTCCGCAACCAGGGAAAAGTAGTCCCTTGACCTTTTCGTAAGGGATATTTTTGCAATTTTTGGCACTAAAAGGGTCATTTACCAGTTTCGGGTGAGCAAATGGTTCGCTGGGAAGTTCTTAGAAGGCCACGTCTAAGAACGCCACGTTCAGCTGGCAATTTCTGAAAAGAAGATATCATTCACTAAAATGTTCGCACACTACAATTTTCAGCTAAGATTTCCGAACAGCTCAAGTTCTTCTATAGGTGATAAAATCATGTCTTCAGAAAGTCTTTCTAAATTACAAGGAGCTTTTAATTGTCTCTCAAAGGCTTTTGGCTTAATTTGCTCGTTGGGTGCCCATGAACTTTTGCGTGACAGAGCCCAATTAATCTCGAGTCTAAGATAAACGTTTTTGGTTGAATGAACACCTACCCAAAAAACTTCCGGCCTAAGTGTTCAGCAAAAGTCGCTGCTACTACAAATTCCATGTTACCTTTCCAGTATTTGTGAGCTTTCATAATAGTCATTTTCTCTGTCATGATAGTCAATCCTTTAATATTCTTTGTGTTCACAAGATACCTGATTACGTTGCCAAACATCGCCTAGTTAAGCCTGGTTTTCACTACTTGTGCTTATGCTTGCGTCCCTAGTGAAAACCAGGGCTTAAGCGAGCAATACTAAGTTAAGACCAAAGTAGTATTAAATGACCATGTCTTCACTAAGTATTTTCGTGTCTTTGTCGACGGTTTGCAGCGTATTCAGATCGGCTGATGCTGACGAGAAGTCTTTCATAACTTCCGACCGTAGGCCTTACAATAGACATTATAGCTTGTACGTTTTCTTTTTCCATTTCAGATCAAGTGATGTTTTCAAAGGAATTTCCTCTTGTTTTTTCGTAAGGTATGTGTGCATATGCACATAAGACGCCGTGACAATGGAAAGAAACTGAACCTGGTCTGAAATGGGAAAACAAAACGCACAAGCTAAAGAGGTCTATTAATCCACAGTCTAGTTAACTTTAAAATGAACTGTTACGTTGCAAGAGAAAGTTATTATATTTATCATCTAGCAGACATACTTTCAAACATTTTTCGTGAACAAGAGCTGAAGGGAAGTCCAGTTGTTGTTCTTGTAGCTTTCCTTGAGGCGAGTGCCGGAAGGTGGGCATGTTTTGCAAATGAGTGTCCGAAGTCCACTCCAGAAGGACAGCCAACACTTCGAACAGGCCAGAAAAATTCACCTGGAAAAAAGAAGGCCTTGGACTTGAACATTCCACTTGAGTTGCAAGAAAAACGATCAATTTTAGTCAAATGCTGTGAAATTCCTTGATACAAGTCCTCAATTTCGGAATGAATTCGGATGCTCTATTCTTGATGACGTCATTGTTTACATTTTGTCTCATTAACATACGAATTTGCTGACAGGAGGTATCATGTTATTTACAAATTGACTTCAAGTCGTAAAAGAACGTGTTAAACTTAGTTAAACTTCCAATCTTAAGCCTTTTAGCTTTGATAAAGAGCGAGTTATTGACCATCAAAACCTGATAAAATCTTGAGTGGCAAAAGCGCTAATGAGCCCGTACATTCTTTGCAAGATTTCGGATCTTTCCTCAGTCATTTCTTAGAGATTATCTGGTACATGGGTCCTTTGCAGGTTAGTGATCACATGGTACCAAAACCGCCATACTGGGACGCAAATTGCCCACTGGGACATCTAAAACAAAGAAAATTTAAATTATCTTGCTTCATTTAAGATGTCCCAGTGCGCAATTTGCGTTCCAGTATGGCGGTTTTTGTACCATGTCATCACTAACCTGCAAAGGGCCCATTGCGCTCAAAGTTTCAGAGGTAGCTCATTATGCAACGGACTTTCAACTGCGTGTTGTCACGTGACGTCATGGCAACAATGTTGGTGTACCTAAACAAAGGAATGGCGGCTGTGATGGGGTGCCAAAATAATCCCCCGGGAATTGAACTCTATTTTCATTCGCTTTTTTCCCCAATCCCATAATACAGTTCATTTTGGTGGATTATTTGCATTAAAACAATGGATATCCAGTTCACTGAAGCATGATACAGTCCCAAGAGTACTTAACTTGTATTGTTTTTATATAAAGACCCCCCAAAACGTATTGCATTATGAGATGGTGAAAATAGTCAATGCAAACACTTCCTTTTGTTTCAGTAATCCAATATGGCTGCTGGTCAGGTGAGTGAAAACGCTCCACAGGACGTTTGCAGGATACAGTCAGGCGTCACTCCTCGACGCCTTGCTGGGACGCAAGCTCATCGAGGAATACTAGTTTGTTGCAAAAACAAAAGCACTGCCCACCGAAAAAACATAAGATAAGAAATTTTGAACTTTAAAATCGACACACAGTGACTCTGGAACGCTTGCGTCCCAAAGACATCCAGCCATGTGACTAGATCCCACAAAGGGCCTATTCAGTACTGATTTTTTGGCTGATAAATGAGATGATGTGCTTATGCTAACGAGGGAAAATGTAAACAAAGATTCCCCTATAAGGAGACTCGATGACTCATTGAACTAGGCTCATGTGACCACTGTCCTGCTTTACTGCAAGGGATGAAATTGAAGAAAGGGGGAATTCTTGCCAATACACTAAAGCAAAACCACCTATAGACGAAAGAAACTAACGATAGAAAAATAGTTTCAACTAACTTAACGAAACACAGTACCTTATTTTGAGAAAAGGAGACTGATTTAGTTGCTGCCTCTAAAAAAACAAAAACAGAAAATGAAGAGAAATGAACTTGGCAAATTACGCATGTAATCCTTAAAGACCGTAAATTTTCGTAATAAACGCCCATGGCGCTAATAGGAGACTTCACTGTTTACGAACAATTCTTTTGTTACTTAAATTTTGCCAACCCCAGAATAGATCTCTGGTTGGCACATTGATGACAGTAGGTGACGTAACGGTGATTATCGCCATTTACCATTCGCTATTTTCGCAACTCCAATAATACAGTTTATTTTTGGCGGTTATTTGCATCAAGACAATGGATATCCAGTTCACTGAAGCATGATACAGTCCCAAGAGCAAATAACTCGTATTGGTTTAGGTAAAGAACCCCCCAAAACGTATTCTATTATGGGATTGGGAAAATAGTCTATTGGAAATTTTAGAGGTGTATTCATGTAAATGCACGAGGCAGCATTGAGCCAACCTCGTTCCCAGGGTCTCTCATCTTCCCGCCCACTGGAGCGAGAAGATGAGAGACCCTGGGAACGAGGTTGGCATTGAGCTTCTTCAACAACGCCTCAACCCGCGACAGGTGAAGTTAAACAAATCAGCGCCAATTGTGACAGTTCACAATTTACTGTACTTGTTGCAGAAGTTTGCAAATAGGGTGAATAAAAGTCAAAACCTTCTTGTTTCTATTTTTGTTTACCGTTTTGTTGTGACAGCCAGTAATATTGTGGTAGTGTAAGAGGCCAGCCGAGAATAGCTAAGCTAACTGAGGGCTACCATGGTCTTGTCTGTATCATCATGATTTGTTTGTAAATAAAGTAAAGCGAAGGTGAATTGAAACCGTTTAAGGACGGTGTCTACTAATTCAAAGGTATTTTTGCCCCGGTTTATGATTATGCGGGAAATGTAGATCTTAACAAGTGTTATTGAAATCCAAAAAGAAAATTGGGGATAACCACGCATTTTTCAAAGATAATTCACGAACAATATTAAAAAGCTTTAAAATACAAAGCCGTGTATGGCGTTCTTCCTCAAATTGAAGCTTAATTATCCCTGAAAAATGCATGGTTACCCCCAATTTTCTTAGTACTTACTAAGATCTACTTTCTCTGCATAATTTTAAACCGCGCAAAAATATCCCTGTATTAGTATGCATCACCGATAGGAAACAATAACAATAGTAGGCACCGTCCTTAATTAACATACTGTAATTCAAGCAACAAATTTTATTAGATACGCGGTATAAAATACAGGGGGCGTTGTCACAAAGGTCTGATTCGAACGGGGCGTCCATTCCAAGATATTAGGCGTTTATTAGAGACTACTGAGGCGCGCAATACATCGTTTAAAACGGTAGCCTTTACACACTAAAGAAGAAATACCGTTCTTATCATCATCAAAACGATAATTGCAGGGCTACGCGCGTAACAGTCATTAGATGCCATGACAACTGAACACGACAGAAAGTTTGGTTTCACACCGCTGCATGGCGTACCTTCCTTTCCCTGTGAACTGAGCTTGCTTGTATTTCTTTGTTTTTCAATCTGCCTTTCATCTTGCTTGGTTCCCCTTTGCAAAAACTCGTTTTTTCTCTGGCGATAAAATGAACAAAACAATTGACTGTCTTAATTCAAGAAACCAAGGAAGGACTGTTATCGTCATGGGCTAAGATAGCTTCAAAAAAGCTAACTGTGTAAATAATTATTTACATGTTTGCCACAAAATTTGTTGTTGTCGCGTAAAATAATTCTCTAGCATATGGTGAAGCAACCATGAAGGAAACAATGACAAATTTGCCATCACATCATTACCCTTGGAAAGGTACGCTCCCTTGACAAACAAACCAAGTTTATTTAGATACGGAAATTTGCTTTTATTAAACAAGTCGACAAAGGTGTATATATCACTATAAGATCGGACGTTCATTTATTCATTGGGGATTGACAGTGCCCTCTCTGCTTGCTCCCTTTTTTTGGCTTTCGCTGGGCCTGAATATATTGATATATCGAAGTCGGCCTATTTTACATTACATCATTGTTATCTCTGTCTCTAGAGATCGGTTGCAAACCATCTATAAGCCCAATGACTCATCGAATTCACGGCCTCACAGCTCCACAGCCAGTTGAATTTACATGTAACTATGAGTTGCTTTTGATGAGGGAGGAGAAGCAAAAAAGTATCCATCGAGCGAGATTGACATCTCACATACGTTAGACGTGGTGGAAACGCCTCTGTACCAGTATGACTCCCCACGGCGCACAAAGCAAGGTATTTCATCCATCCAGGTATTAACCCCATCCAAGAAGACAAGAGAAGAAGGCCGAGCGCAGTCGAAGGCAACCCGAAGGCTCCTTTTCCTTTGGCTTCTACCGTAACTTACAGCAAGGGTGGGCCGCCAATCTTAACCCGTGTCATGCACAACTTGTCCCCAGTGATACTGGTACTCACTTTACCCACCACAAATGGATGGAAAGCAGAGTGAACTTTGGAGCGCACGAGCTGGGATTCGAACCCAGCGCGCTAAGATGGCGTCCGCGAGCGATATGAGGGGTACAATTACTGACCCTCATTAAATCCTTTTGTTCTCTCTCTGCATTAAATCAGCGATTGCAGTCTTTAATTTAAAATGCTAAAACAACTTTCTGAGGAAAACGGCGGCGGTCCTTTTAGTTGCAGGGAAATCATCAGGGGCAATATATATTAAAGGCACTAAATCCATCAGGCTGCTATATTATAAAAATATTGCAGTTATCCTGTTTTAGCAAGTTTAATGTGTGTAAACTACCACTATCCTTGATTACTTAGAACTTTATCAACAGCACCGTTACAGTCTAACTCTCATTTATTGCAACTCAGTTTTTTGCTTCGAAGTGTCACTTCATTTAAAACTTTCAAACACCGACTCTCTTTCCTAGGATAATCTTGGCCATCTCCCTTTCTCGCTTATGCAACAAAACGAGCCGATGTAAAGTCCAACTGCTCGTCGGACATCTCGTCTAAATCTTTGCTCTATTTTAGAAAGAAAATGGAAACGCCGCGTCTAGACCACTGGTAGTAACAACTAGCTGTTACAAGCGTTTACGTTCGATATCTGCTGAAATATCAATGTTCGTAGAGCTCTGTGTCATAAGCAATGCTTCGTTTTCTAAGGAATCAATCGCCTTTCAAAACTGAGGTTTGCACTGAGTAAAATGACTGAATTCTCTGGGTTATAAAGTATGCAAATTTGCAGTGTTACACGCCCTGCACGTGTTAATTTCATTGTCATAGCGATTCCGGTGCGACGCTCTAACCAACTGAGCTATGAAGCTACTGACGTTGGGAGATGGTCATTTGTGGGTTCTAATGTTCCCGTGAGGAATGAATCAATGATGAAATGATATATGAAATGGATCATATGTGAACTGCGGATATGAAATCAAGTGAAGCTATGATCCTCGCATTTCATCGTTGATCCATTCCTCACGGGAACATTGGAACCCACAAATGACCAGCTCCCAACGTCAGTGGCTTCATAGCTCATTTGTTTAGAGCGTCGCACCGGTATCGCGAGGTCACAGGTTGAAACCCCGTTGAAGTCCTGAATTTTTCAGGCTTCTTTACGCAATTGCAAAAATTGCGTTCATAACTGCGAGGATCATAACTTCACTTGATTTCATATCCGCAGTTCATATATGATCCATTTCATATACCATTTCATCGTTTATAAAAATAACCTTCGGCCTGACTACAGATTCACACAAACAAGGAACAAGTAAACACTGTGTGGGCCAGGACTCAATACTTGGACCATCATTATACATCAACGAATTGCCAAACTATGACCTTTTATCTGACGTAAGAACGTATGCTGACGATACTAACCTTATTTATGCTTCAAATGATCCTGAAGAGTTGTTCTCATCCCTGACACGTGACGTAGGCAACCTTAAATGATGGCTTGATTCTTAACGTTGTCAAAACTAAATGCTTGTTCATTGGGACTCGGCACAAAATCTCGCTACTACCTTAGTAACTCAGATATTTGCCTTGATGGCCATCGAATAGAAAGAGTTGACTCTTATAAATGTCTTGGTATACTGGTGGATGAAACGCTATCTTGGGGTACCCATATCTCTGAGGTTAACTGAAAGTTTTCAAAAGTGCTTGCAGCTCTAAGAAGACTTAACGCCACGATGCCCCATAACAAGTGCTCATAACAATCTACAAATCTCTCATTTTACCACAACTTGATTATTGCAGTGCTGCCTGGGGTGGCACTGGTACTGGCTTAAGTAACAAACTCGAAAAATTACAAATCAGAGCTCCTCGCATAATAGTCGGCGCTGACTGGGATGTAAGATCCTCTTACATTCTTTCGGACCTAAACTGGACGAGCCTTGCTGACAGAGCTTCCAAACAAATAAAAACACTTATGTTCAAAACAGTGAACGATCTACTGCCTGAGCATATATATTCGAAAGATTCGCGAATACTAATACTGTCCATAGAATTAGATACAACCTACGTAAATCTGTTCATCCCAAGACCAAACTCAGAAGCTCTTAAAAAGAGTTCTGTAACAGGGGTGCCATTACTTGGAACAACCTGCCTAGCGAGGCAAAGTACATGTAGGCCACTAGTTCGAATAATTTTCTTGCATTATTTAAGTCATTAATTAATTAATCGTTTTAGAGCGGTTTTCGATTGAGTGTCGAAAGTAATTAGTGAATTACTTTGGTTTATGATTACTTCACTCAGTGATTGGTTCAAAAGTTTTCGCGCCATTTTTTCAACTAATCAGAAGTGAAACCAAAACCAATCGTGGCTTGCGCGTGCACATTTTCCCGCGCTTTGTGTCGGCTACGTGTAATTACTTCGGGTTTTGATTGGTTTACTGGATTGTTTCCGACTTTTTTGATTGGCCAAAGTAATTACTTTGGTTTTGGTTTTACGACACTCAATTGAAAACTGCTCTAATGTTAAA